>NC_087474.1:102740271-102917771 GCF_036417665.1 Passer domesticus | reverse complement strand
AGGAGGGGTGGATGGACTGATTCATCTCCAGCTCTCTTTGGTGATCCGAACACTAATGAGAACGCTTGAATGTATAGTTTATCAGATAGAAGGGGAAGAGCAAGTAAATTTCTCAGATTAGAATCACTGTGAAAATATACCCACATGCAAGCTGCTTCGTTCTCCAATTGCCAGCCTTGGCTAATAATTTGCAGCATTCATTTTAAGGGGATAGAGGAGAGAAGAGAAAGAGGTGAAGAATCTTTTTGTTGGCTTTTAATGGGATGCCTTTAAGGGTTATCACTCAACCTGCTAGAAGCACAGAGGTTGTTCTTGTTACAGTACCTTATCTACTTTTCAGACCCATTGCATTAGAATTAGAGGGTAAGCAGTTCTAGTATTTTGCCCCCCATTTTGCTGCAATTAGAAATGAAAGACACAAACCTCTGTAGTAAGGTTATCTGGTTGTCTCATATTCTCTGCTGCTCCTCAGCCATTGTCATTACTAAGCCATATTTTTCCAGCATAGTGACATTGTAATACAGACACACACATGCACACAGATTTGTAGCATCTGTGCCAGAATTTTGTATGAACATTTGTATATACTAATACAGAAGATTCGCAAATCTTCCAGCATGCATGTTAAACTCCCACAATGTGAGATTTTGGATTCTTCTGTAAAACTCTCATGACTCTGTATTCTGGAAACATGTCTGTAAATGATTTGGGTTTTTTCATCTGCCTCTTGTTTCCATAATGAGGGAGATGTGTAGATTGTGGCTATAGATTGTCTTTTCTAGCTGTACTTTTTTTTCCCTAAGCTATGAAATGTGTTCTTGTGTGCAGTGGAAATCACCCCCAGCCCGGAGTACAGTTTGTGCAAGGTGACAGTGTGGGCTGTGAAAACTTCTGCAGCTGCTGTCTCCTGTTGGCTGGGTAAATATTAGAAGCTGTGGCAATACATCTCTTGAAGAATGGTGAACACTCACATTGTGCCACTATTGTTTAGTCACAGAGTAGGCCCTGATTTAGTGAAGAATTTTAGACCTAAACCTATCCCTATTTATCAAAACTATGAAATAGGTATTTCACTGAAAATTATTTCAGTATTCAATTCCTTTACTGAACTGTGACTTTCACTGCTTAGGTGTTTCTTCTGAATAAATTTATTTATTTGGAGGATTTAAAATTGGGTTTTGAAGAGCTTACTGCATTTAATTTTGTAGACTACTAAAACCAAATACAATTATTACTTTTGGTGCTTTTCAAAATAATTTATTCAATGTTGAATCCCTTTTTGAATGGAAAAGAATACCTCTGCAGAGACAGATTCCTTCAAAAGCATAGTTCCAAGGTTGTGGAAAGGTTTTATGTGAGAATATTTATATTTTTAACCACATCCTTACATTTCAGATCTCTGTCTGCTCTTTCAAACAATGGATGTGTATTTATAGTGTAAATATTCTCACTGAAGCAAACACAATGTGCTGTGCTACTCACATGTACAATATATAGCATCTCATGTCCACTTAGATTAGAATGCACAGCTTTTAACACTGCTCAAAGATGACAGTATATCTATGGGGAAGCATTGGCATCCAGAAGGCACATTTTATAGGCAAAAAAAAATAATAGCGTGACTTAATAGAAATAAAAGAAAGAAATAATAAAAGAAATAATAATTTATTTTCTGTTAAGCGTGACTTAATAGAAAAGAAAATAAATACAAAATGCCCCCCCCCTAATTTTTAGTTGTCTGGAATTTGAAGGTTTTTCCCTCTTTTACACCTTGCATTTGCCTCAGTCTGTCTAGACACAAATGAGAAGCAAGAGAAAAGCTGACGCTATGTTCTGTAATTTCTTCTACTTTGAATATAGTTATTGTTGAGGAGGATCATTGTCTATATCTGCTCTTGATATTTTTGTGTGGTTTTGGGACATGTGTAAACCAGCAGTACCTTTGCAGATGCAGGAATGTCTGGAAAAGATTGCTGAGAGTTGCTCGGTCACAGAAAGATATGTTGTCTGAAATCTGTCTGTTGGTCTACATTTTGTAATTTAGAATCTGAACATCTCATGCTTTTATTTAAGGTAGAATATATTACTTCTCTCTGCAAGTAATTATAATATGAACATTTTTGCTGTGTTTAAAATAGTGGATTTTATTTATTTGTCAAATTTCTGTGAGAATTTTAATAAAACATAGATGTTTTTAGACATTAACATTCTTCCTTTTGTTTGCTTCTCTGTTAGCTCTTACAGAAACCTTTTCAGTTAGAGAATTGCACTGACCTTGCAAAATACCATATGTTGAGTGTGCTGCTATTCATCTCATAAGCATTAGTAGTCTTGAATGAACAGGTATTGTCTGTATCCTATGATAACCAAAGGAGTTAAATAGACTATTTTTTTATTGCAGTGATAGAAATTAAACATTACAGAAAAATTATTCTCTTTTTTTATTAAGCATTATTTCTTTGTGACCTTAGATACATGTACAGACATGTGGGTGTGCATATCCTATAAATTCAGGGTTTATCTAGAACTGGCTTAAATTCTGAAATCATAGAAAATCATAGTTCTGGCCATTTGTAAATTCTTAACCCTTATATTGCAGTATATGTTGGTAAAAGAGAGAACTCAATTGTGTAGTAGTCTCAGCAAAACCAAAGAGTAGAAAAAGTGAGTAAAAGATGGATATTTCACCCTGACACTCGGTTTCTTTGCTATGGCAGTTTAACGTGGACCTTACATGTAGTTATAATGTTTCTTGTGTGGTTTAGCTCCTTTTTATTTTTATGATACAGTGCAATAGTATGAGAATAGTGAAAACACCATCATAAGTAAATAAAGAAAAATAAAAGACACGGCAATGGATCATTAGAGTTTCTACTTAAGCAGATATATAGATGGTTATATATAGCAATTATAAAAATAGAAAATTATTATACATATTAAAAACATATGTAATATAGAATTAAGTAAAGAGATGTAAGCAAAAAATTAATACGGATCCTTACAAAATGCTGTATCAACTACAGGAACATCCAGCATCTTTCAACAGTTTTTTGCACCTAGTTATTAAAAATATTGGATGTGAAAATTAGAGAAAAGTGGCATAGTTGCACTGTGGTTAGTGAGAAGAAAGCTGTTCATAAAAACTCAAAATATGTGTCCTCTCAGTTTTTAGCTTGTACTTGTTTTGGTTTTGTTGTTTTTTTTTAAATTTTTTTTTATGAAAATGCCAGATGGTAACTGCCCGTTGTTGTGCATTTTAGATCTCAGAGGGGTTTATTTTCTATTTAAAAATAATTTCAAAATTAGAAACCATATTATTTTTTAACTCTTCTGTGCTTTTCTGAAACTTAAAAATGTATTGTCTTTTGCCATTAAAAATTATTGCTAAAAGGTGTTTTGAATGAGAGGGCTATGAGATCCTAGGCTGCAGCCTAGGCTGGGAGTGAATTCTATGTGTGTACCTGAAGTTCAGAACTGCAGCGGTCCTACCATCCTCAAATATCTGCAAAGTGTTCCAACAGCAGCATTGCTGCAAGACAGGGAAGCTGACTGCCTTCTGAATTCTCTTACTACTTCTGCATTCCATTCTTCATTTTATGGACAAAATGCCTTTTGGAGAATATTTTCATCTGATTTTACAATGCTTTTCTGGCATCTTACTGGCCTTTGACTCCAGGATTATTTCTGAATTTTATTTATTGTGCTTGGTACTCACCTGTCCTTTTAAACATATTAGAAAACACTTGAGGCTGATTTATCTATTTGGGCCCTGATTAGAACTTTTTTAAAAACTAAAAGGTCAAATTATCATCTGAAAATATTAACATTTAGGGGACAGGTGAAAAATGCAATGGGCATCTTAATGTTCAGTACAACCCCATGCTAGATAGAGTATTTTCCTACTTCATCTTAAAAGATCAGGCTGAAGCAGTTAGGGGCTGCATTAAGACTGAATTGCAAAGGTGAATACATAATGCAGTACTGACCATAATATGTTTCAAAGAGTATTCATATTGGAATGAAAGAAGATTCTTTTTATTTTTCAGAAAAGGCATTTCAGAATATGTTAGCAGATGTGTACAAAAAGAAGCTCGACTCATACTTATGTTCCCCCCAGTTGAAGAAGACCTCAGCTTTGTTAACATAATAATACGTATTTTCTTCATACCACATAGGAGCAGGAGTGCCTATTTTCTGGCTTGCTTTCAGTATTGTAGCATGAAAGGACACAGGACACATTTCAGCATCACTTGCTGCAGAGTTCACCTGACAAGGAGGCACTTTTTTATTCAGTTACTGAAAATTGTTCATAATCCGTATTTTCTACCTTGACATTCTTATAAATTATATACATTCCATTGGCATTGTGATTTTTTAAGCTTCTTTTACAAAACTGGAGGGAAATGTGTACAACTATGTTTTCTGCTTTGCAATGAAAGTGTACATTTATCACTTAGGTACATGTAAGTCACTTCTGTGAATTGAGCCCTTGGAGTAAATGTGTTTTGATGTAATGGCCATCTGCTCATGAATATCACATTTGCTAGTTTAACAAATAGTTTGATATAGATAAACATACAGTTTGGGGAGATCATATAGTTTCACAGATAGCAATGCAATAGCAAAATTTTTTATTTTCCATAAACCAATAATCAAGCTGCAGTGGAGATCTCAAAGTTTTTGTTTGTTGCTTTAAGAAATTTATCTCTAGCATTTACTTCTAGCTTCTGACTGCTTTTTTCAAAACGGTAAATGAAGGACCCATATCAGATCATAACAGGAGGCAAACTACATCCTTCCCATTTCAGAAAGCAATCAGTCTTGCTTCTCTTCTCACCTTTCAAAAATGAAAGCTGTTCTGCTCTCAGATGGACACAGTACAGCCAGACACCAGGAGCCTTGGGAACAGCTGACCTGACACTCTTGCCCTGTATGGCTTCATTAGAGTCAGGTATCAGTGACACAGAAATGGCCCCTGAAGCTGTAGCTAAAGCCAGTTTGCAAGAAAAGACAGAACTGACAAGATAGAGTTGGTCAAGTCAGTGATTCTGAGTGTCATGGTCTGAGGGATACAGGTCACCTGCAATGCGTTACACATACATATGTAGTGCAGGAAATATAGCTCAGTACTAGGCCATTTTTTAAAGTTGAAAAAAACTAGTTTAGTAGGCTCTTTGTTTGATTTTAGTTTTGATATTATGGCATTTACTGTGGTCCTGGCACATATTTTACTGCTGAAGTCAAAGTTTATTCTTCAGAATCACTGATATCAAACTGTAACCATGACAGAGTGTGTGGATTTATAGGAGGAGTATGTGAGTGATGGCGAGTTTGGGTTTTGGATCTATCTTCAAAATTTGTCTTCATGGTTAGTTTTTAGTGCAGGAGAGCCATGTAAAATATGCATGTTCAGTAACATTGTCTTGTTTCCCCCCATGTCCCCTCCTGTATTTTAGCATATGTTCCTGAGGAAGAATTGAAAGCAGCAGAAATAGATGAAGACAGCGTGGAAGATGATGGGCTGTCTCTGGACATCCAGGAGAATGAGTACTTGTGCAATGAAGAAGCGGAGATCAAAGAGGCTCAAAGCTACCAGAACTCCCCAGTCAGCACTGCAACTAATCAGGATGCAGGCTATGGTTCGCCGTTTAGTGAAAACAGCGATCAGCTGGCCCATTTCAAAAGCACTTCCTCTAAAGAAGAGAAAGAGGATCCTCAGTGCACAGACAATGTTTCCTATCCACAGGACAGCTTGGCACAAATAAAAGCTGTGTATGCAAATTTGCTTTCAGAGACTTGCTGGTCCAGTTTAGCTTTGGACTTAAAGAAATCCAATCCAACCACCAGCAACAATGGAATCAGCCAGAATGAAAACATGTCCAGTACTGATGCCAATGCCAATTCCCAGAGTACTTGTACTACCAGTACCAACACTAGTACCAGTACAACCACCAGTAGTACTAGTAACAGTAATAGTAACAGTGGTGGCTCGGGTTACGACTGGCACCAAGCTGCGCTGGCTAAAACTCTGCAGCAGACGTCATCGTATGGACTTCTCCCGGAGCCGAGTCTCTTCAGCACAGTGCAGCTTTACCGGCAAAACAATAAACTCTATGGGTCTGTGTTCACCGGCGCCAGCAAGTTCCGATGCAAAGACTGCAGTGCAGCCTACGACACGCTGGTGGAGCTAACAGTGCACATGAATGAAACTGGACATTACCGTGATGACAACAGAGATAAAGAAGCTGATAAGACCAAGCGGTGGTCAAAGCCTAGGAAACGATCGCTTATGGAAATGGAAGGCAAAGAGGATGCCCAGAAAGTGCTGAAGTGCATGTACTGCGGGCATTCATTTGAGTCTTTGCAAGACCTCAGCGTCCATATGATAAAAACAAAGCATTACCAGAAAGTGCCTCTGAAGGAGCCAGTACCAGCCATCACCAAATTGGTCCCTTCTACCAAAAAGCGAGCACTTCAGGACTTGGCTTCACCTTGTTCACCTGAGCCAACAGGGATCACGGCAGAAGCTTCACTGGGTGAGTCTGCAAAGGATCAGAAAACTGCCAACCCCTATGTGACGCCAAACAACCGCTATGGCTATCAAAATGGTGCTAGCTACACTTGGCAGTTTGAGGCACGCAAAGCCCAAATACTGAAATGCATGGAATGTGGCAGTTCCCATGATACTTTGCAGCAGCTCACTGCTCACATGATGGTCACCGGTCATTTCTTGAAGGTGACCAATTCTGCTTCCAAAAAAGGCAAACAGCTAGTGTTGGACCCAGTGGTGGAGGAGAAAATACAGTCTATACCTCTTCCACCCACCACCCATACAAGGCTACCAGCCTCCAACATTAAAAAGCAGCCCGATTCCCCAGCGGGCTCCACAAATTCGGAGGAAAAGAAAGACCTAGAGAAGGAAAAGCTGGTGGTCACTGAAACAGAAAAAAAGATTAAAGAAGAGAGTGAGGACTCTACAGAGAAATTTGAGCCAACAACTTTGTATCAATACCTCAGAGAGGAGGATCTAGATGATAGTCCTAAAGGCGGAATAGACATATTGAAGTCCCTGGAGAACACAGTGACAACAGCCATCAGCAAAGCCCAAAACGGAGCTCCGTCCTGGGGAGGATATCCCAGTATCCATGCAGCTTACCAGCTGCCGGGAACAGTCAAACCCCTTCAGCCTGCGGTGCAGAGCGTTCAAATGCAGCCGTCCTACGCAAGCAGTGTGAAATCGCTGTCGTCAGAACACAACGCACTCATCCATTCCCCAGGCAATCTCACACCCCCACCTCACAAGAGCAATGTATCTGCTATGGAGGAACTAGTGGAGAAAGTTACAGGTAAAATCAATGTGAAGAAGGAAGAGAAGCCTTTGGAGAAGGAGAAGAGTTCTCCAGTTAAACCCATGTCACCTGCTGCTAAAGAAAACAAGGACTTCCCAAAAGCAGAAGAAATAAATAACAAACAGCAGCCAAAGAAAAGCTCCGAGTCTGAAGTTCAGAAGGTCAAAAAGGATAGTCCAGCAGAAGCACATACGCCAAATGGTACAGAGCCACTTAAAACAAAGGTTGCAAATGGCTGTAACAATTTAGGAATTATCACAGATCATTCACCTGAGCCATCCTTCATTAATCCATTGAGCGCTTTACAGTCCATTATGAATACCCACTTAGGCAAAATTTCTAAGCCGGTAAGCCCCTCTCTGGACCCTTTGGCCATGCTGTACAAAATTAGTAACAGCATGTTGGACAAACCCATTTACCCAAGCACTCCAGTCAAGCAGGCTGATGCTATTGACCGGTATTACTATGAGAACAGCGATCAACCTATTGATTTAACTAAGTCCAAAAACAAGCCTCTTGTTTCCACTGTGGCTGACTCTGCCTCATCCCCGCTGAGGGAGAGTGCCCTGCTGGATATTTCCGATATGGTGAAGAACCTCACGGGGCGTTTGACACCCAAATCTTCAACTCCCTCTACCGTGTCAGAGAAGTCTGATGCTGATGGGAGCAGTTTTGAGGAGGCTCTGGATGAACTGTCACCAGTACACAAGAGGAAGGGCAGGCAGTCCAACTGGAACCCTCAGCATCTTCTGATCCTTCAAGCCCAGTTTGCTTCCAGCTTGAGGGAGACCCCAGAAGGCAAATACATTATGTCGGACCTAGGTCCACAAGAGCGGGTACACATCTCTAAGTTTACTGGTCTTTCCATGACCACAATTAGCCACTGGCTGGCCAATGTGAAGTATCAGTTAAGGAGGACAGGTGGAACTAAATTTTTAAAGAACTTGGACACAGGACATCCTGTTTTCTTTTGCAATGATTGTGCCTCTCAGTTCAGGACTGCTTCTACATACATAAGTCACTTAGAGACACACCTAGGGTTTAGTTTGAAGGATCTGTCAAAGTTGCCACTTAATCAGATTCAAGAACAGCAGAATGTTTCAAAAGTCCTCGCAAACAAGACTTTGGGCTCACTTGGAATTGCTGAGGAGGACTTAGGCTCCACATTCCAATGTAAGCTTTGTAACCGAACTTTTGCAAGCAAGCATGCAGTCAAACTGCACCTTAGTAAAACACATGGCAAGTCCCCAGAGGACCATCTGATCTATGTAACTGAGTTAGAAAAACAATAGCGTCCAGGTAAGCAGCCAGGTATGCAAGTGACCACAGGAACATTGCACTAAACTTCTTCATAGTACTGCACTAGGCCTGACCTGAGCCTCTGAAATCAGTCTTACTTTTGTTGCTGAACTGCCTATCTGGACCTTGGTTTTTCTTACACTTATTTTGTAGTTATATTTATATGCTCTTTGTCTGATCTGTGCATGGTTATTTTTTTGTTTCTGTTTTTATTTTTTGTGAGTCAAAGTCTGACCTTTATTTTCAACATCTGTCCTTGATGTTAAGCTATCTTTTGTAGAATATAGTGGGAGACACTATTGAGAGACATTAATTTAGCCGTAAAGAAAGACACAAAGAACAATGATAAAGAGACATCCTAAAATTACAAAGTTGCCATGACAATAAAGGTCACAGAACCTGGTAGTGTCAAGTTTTAACCCTCTAAGAACTGTAATAGCATTTCTGTGCCTTTCCCAGTGACTAAATAAGTAAATAAGGAAAAACAAAATAAAACAAAAGGCTTAAAGGCATTTCATTCAAAAAAAAGCTGTGTCGGAAGCAGGACTTTTTTTTTTTAATGAATGAGCTTCCTTTTTTTTTTTTTTAATGCAGAACTGGTTTGTGAAGATATTGTGCATGCAGTCCTTGGAAGAAGGAGAGCTGTGTAGTACTCAAGGGGTTAGGAAGCCACAACTGTATAAGTTAAATAATAATTAAAAAAACAAGCAAACCAATTTGCCACTATGCCCAAACCCTCTGGATGCTGAGAATTGCCACTTTTTGGCAAAAGGAAAAAAAAAGTATGCAAGCTGTTATTTAAAACAAATGTAAAAATGCTCTTTTCTTTCCTTTTTTTTTTTTTTTTCTGTAAAATACTGCAGTTTATAGTTATTTACAAATGTTAAGCTTTGGTACAAGCTGACCTTTCTATAGTGTGCTGCATTGGTAAATGAAAACAAAAAAAATGGGGCAAATGTTGGATTCTGTTCCTTGTAAATTGCCAGCATCAGCTTAAAAAAATACATGTTACATATCGTACCATTTTAAACTGTTCAACTTTCTTTGTACCTTCTGGCTGTATGCTTTCTCTTTTAACTTTTTATATTGTCATTTTATATTCAATTTCTGTGTATATAATGTAAAACCACACTTTTTGAATAAAATTTAGTTCCTGCAGCTTGATATAAATAGAGGAATTTTACTGGCACCTGCATCTTTCCAGATGCATGTACTTAAAGGAACTATCTGACAAAAAAAATAAATAAATAAAAATAAAGCAAGCAATGCACTATGAATTATACATTTTGATGTTTTATCATTAATATTGTACAGTACATTTTGGTTCACACAATTAAATCCACTGTTTTCTCAAGTGTAAAATAAACCCACATGCAGTTCTTGATTTACATACATTGTCATGTCGTCATTATATTGCCTTTGAGGTGTTACTCCAGCTATAAGAGGCATCGTTTATATAATCAACCAGCGAAAATCTATTTGCAATCATCTCTTGTGAGCTGTGTGCTGACGTGTCTCGCTCAAAGCCGTAATGCTGGTAACCTCTTGGAAGAGATGTGCAGCAGGCACTCACTGCAAAAGGTGCATAGCCAGAGCAGCGAGGGGCGTTCTGCTCCTCGCTGGGGTACAAGAGAGGCTGCAAAGGTTTTGGCCAAGTTAATTTCCTTATGCTGTGTGTACCTGTAGCCATTTTCTGTGTGTGTTCAAAGGCCGTCTCCTCCCTCCCTTCTCTGGTGAAGCACCTTTTGATCTCAGCAGTTCCATAGTCAGAGGCTGTGGCTCCTGCCCCTGCAGTCTGTTGGATGCTGCGGTGCTGCCTCTCTGGCAGCGGTGAAGACCTCAGAGGCTTTGACACCAGTTTTTACTTACAGTACAAGGAGGCAGACCTGTGTTTCTCTGTACTTTTTAAATATTGCATTTTGAGGTAAGCTGAGCGCTATCATATCAGGTGTTTCCCTTAATCTTTATTTCTGTTCTGTTGAATGCAGATGTCATTTAGAATGTAAAAGAGAGCTGTCAGAGCCTTCACTTCTCTATCTCCTGAGTGCTTTGACAGTTACAGTGTATGAAAGCCTGGGATCTGCTATCCATTACACTTTTTGGATGGGCTATTAAATATGAGGACCTAGAGGGGTTTGCTTTCACGTGGTATTAGTGACACTATCGTGTTATATATACTTCTGTGTACACATGTATATTTCTGTTTCTTCTGGGTTCTTCTGAAAGTAATTTAAATGTAAGATCTTTGCTTCCAAATACAGCATGGTTCAACATTTAATCTTTACTTTAGCTACAACTCCAGAAATATCCATGCACTGTTCTGTTCCCTGTAAAAGCCTATCAGGTCCAGGTCAGTTACATTTATACGGTGTTTCTAAGTAGTGCAGGAAAGTGCCATGAGGGTTTTTTAAAATGTCCCTTACTTTCTCCACTGCTAACTACCTATGTCCTTCAGGGGATCTAGCCATTTAGACATTTCAGTTCAATTACTGGATGATTATGTGCTTTGGGCCCAAGGGGTGGTGAGGAAGAAAAACAGTCAGGCCTATGGCCATAATACAGAGTCCTTAAATAATAACCCTTTGAAGTTTTGTTTACTTTCCCACAGGCCTGCAAACATGTGATTATAAAATATGCTGTAGTACATTGCAGTAGCGTGTGAAAAGGTTGAAAGGGAGAAATAATAGCTCTAAAGTGGGTTTGAATCTAATGTAAATCCATTAAAACTGATTTTGAAACACGGCATGTAAAGTGAGTTCTCAACACCAGGTGACTCCCTCGAGAGGTGTTTATGACATTGCTAAATCCGTTCAGTTCTGATAGCTTCAGAATTGGACAATCACTCATCATCTGTGCCACCGTCTGAAGAAAGTCCATTTAGAATAATCCAGCAGCTTTACCTGGTGACTATGCTGATGTAACACTTTCTATGACTGAAATATGGAGTAGATGAAAATTGGAGGGCTCTGATGGTTCACGTGCTTAAGAAAATGAAGTACAGTGACAGTACGATCTTTGTTATTTGGATTTTTGCCACTTTTGTTTGAATATTGTATTTAAGGAAAAAATCCTTTTTAAAAAAGAAATTGCAGAGTTCAAAATGGTGTTATTCTTTTTCCTAGAATTTTTTACGTGTTTATTTCTTCTTTATTTTGGTAAGATTGCAATAAAAGTAAGCTACGAGTAGCTTCTAAAGCTACTGGGTGGAAGAGACCACATAGCCTTTCAGGACTGATCTTGAAGAAAAAAAATGTAAGATCTTTAAACCCCATCATAGCTTCTGGAAACCTGTATACCTGTTTTGTGATGTATGCAAAATCTAGTGTGTCTGATTCTTTTCAGAAATGTATAAAGCTCATTTTTTTTTTTTTTCAGCATTACATTGCTGGTGTTCACACCTTTGCTTGTATCTGTTCTCAGAGCAGAAGATCTTGGTTTGGTTGTTTTTGCAGGTTTGATTTCTGCTTTGGTGCATTTTTCTATGTTGCTCTTTCAAAGCTGATGCAAACCACTGGAAATTTGGGAGATCTGTGTACTGACATCATTAGTCTTGAATGAAATATTCTTTTTTTTAATAGTATTTTGTGGATTATTCACTAATGTCTTCTGCAACATAACTTTGTTGCAGCTTTCTCTGGATGGTTACACTTGTAATAATGATGCCAAATATAATCCATCCTTTTCATGGAAGCCACTAAAATGCAATTGCAATTAAGCATAAAGGCATAAAATATACATATTATCTTGTGTTAGACTAATCAAGGCGCAGTGCATCAGCCTTCGCTTGCATTTTCCAAAGCCATTTCAGATTTGAGTGTGCGATATTCTTTAAATAATATGGCAGGGGTCCTGGTTAGGAGACCTCCAAGGAGAAGCCAGTTTCCATGTGGAGTGTTCTTGCAGCTCTGTAGGTGTTGGTCTCCTGGCTGATGCAGTATTGAGTTACTCTCCCAGCATGAAAGTAGCGGGAAGTGGGATTTCACCATCTGTTCACTGAAATTTAAAAGCAGGGTCCTTTTTGGTCCATGGATGAGAACAGAATGCTAACCCAAATTTACTGGCCAGATACTAATCTCTATAATATAATTCCTCCAAATTTTTGTTTTCCCCACTCTTCTGATTGAGTTTCTTCTTGTAATGTTTCATGTTGCTTTGTCTAGTTTCTCTTCATCACTATGTGTACTCAGCTTCATCCTACAGGTAGATGGAGAGACCACATTTTGGGATGAAATATGCTATTATAAGTAGAAGGTGATATCATAGCTAAGTGAAAATATCAATATCCAAAATTGGATGTATTGTTAAAAAGGAGAACATTTTACAAATCTAAGATGACGCAGATTACCTGAGGTTAGTATAATTTATAAAATGTGCTTCTTTATCCCACATCTTCATTAACTCTGTTTTTTGACCAGTGATATAGCAAAACTGATTTTAGAACAGTTTAGCACCAGGAGGTCAGGACTGTGAACATTAGAACACTAATAGTGAAAATAACTAGTGGACCTAGTTATTTTCAGACAACCAATATCAGAATGTGCAATGGTTATAAAAGCTGTAGACCTTCCCACTAGGAATGAGAAGCTCAAGTTACTCTGTTGTGAAGATCCCTTATTTTTAAACAACTCTGCAGTGCTGTCCAGTGACCTGCTGAATTAAGGTCAGCATAGTCAAAATGCATCTAGTAAGATTTATCCTAACTGCTGTAGTTGTTACCTGGGTTTTTTCCCTTCCCTGTGAAAAATAAAAAGTTTAAATTTGATTAGTTATGCCCAGGTTATAAGGATTGGAATGGTTTTTACCTCTGGATAAACTTCTTAGTGTAAGACATTCAGGGAAAATGAATTGTTAAAGTTATTGGTTATTTTTAAAGAAGCATTTCTCAGATGAAATTTTTCAGGGCACGATGTGTTGACCATCACTACAGCATAAATCTGAACCAATTTAATATAGTGAGAGCATACTGTGTTCAGTCCAGAGTGGTTCTGTCAGCACTGTCTGAAGTGCTGGTTAAAGCCTGACAGGTTCCTGACCAGGCTTGTCAGATGTAAGACACCTGTGGTTAAATGCCACATGGTCACTCGAGGAAGGAAGGTTGGAGTCTGGTTGCCTGCAACCCATCTGCTCTTCTATGAGTCCAGAGCTGATTCGTTTGCTCAGAACAGCGTACATTATGAAATCCTAGAGGCTGGTGGGACACATTAGGCAAATACAGACCAACTTTCAGGGTCATGCAGGTGGAAGTCACCTCTCTTGGTATGCATGACAACTTGTTCAAAGCCACCTCTTTAAGAGTGCGTACAAACTGAAGTTTTTATTAGAGCTCATTACTAACCACTAAACTCCTACCCAAAAATGGCACCCATGATGGTGAAATCCAGAAAGCAGCATGCTACATGCACGTAGTCAGAAATAATGCCCAAAGCTCATGATCAGCAGCTATGGGAGTAGCCACTAGGGCATGCTCTCGGGCACATGCTCTTACTCCCCAGAACACTTATCATCACAACAAGTGGTTGAGTTCCATGCAGTGTGATCTGGGATGGAAGATTCAACAGCTGAGAGCAAGTAGTCTCTCAAAAAAGTTCACTAGTGGACTGGTAGGTGCTAAATCAGTTTGGCAAAATGTATTAACCTGCCAGCTGACACTTCAGTTTCATTAAATCATACTGTGTATCACCATGGTGAGAATCCATTCAGGCCTTGACTTTCCTTTCAGTGAGGTCTGGATACTCAAGACTGAGCAGTGATGAGACCAAATATCAGTCCTGGTGAATTACTTAAAATTACTAGGTTTTATATTTTGAGTGACAGGATAGATTGCTTTATCTTGGCAATGGACATTGTCCCCAGATACAGACAGACAGCTTGGATCTAATACCATTTGCCCCATTCTGCAGCTAGTGGAGACCATTGTAAACTCCTGAAGATGGTCTCTGAAAAAAAAAAATTTTCTTCAATTTTTTCCTCTTTGCCCCAGGAATTGCAGTGTATTGGGACATGCAAAGAAGTTGTGGTTTAACCTGAGTATTTTCTGAGGAGTAGTGTTCCATCAAAACTAACTGCCTTCCTCAAGTCCTGCTTAGGCTTCGTCTGTCACTGCACGGTTCCAACGTGTAACATCTTATTTGTTGTCATGGAAGCACTGCTACAGGTTCAGTGTCAAGAACATCATCTTCTCTGCACTATCCACCCAGCCTCCAGCGTAACAAGGAAAACTGGCAGAGTGGCTCTGCCAGCCACTATTGCTCTGCAAGGAGTTGGAGGGTGGACTGGGAGGGACAGCAACAGAATGGCAGGGGATTTTGGTCTTGATAAAGTTTTATGTTTTCAGAAATGTCGCTTCGTTCGTATGTCTCTTCACTCTAGCTTAACCCACTATTTATAGTAATACAAGTGGCTCCTGAAATTGCTGCTGTTTGGCTTCAGGGTCTTTGACATCTAATTTCGTAGTACTTACAAAGGTGAAAAAGTTGTGTAGTAGGTCACTTCTGTTCATCTCATGTTCCAGGTGAAGCTAGACCCATTGTAAGGAGAATGTGAGATTCATTAATGGCTTTTCTCATTGGTAAGTGACTAGTATAAGTCACTCCCTGGGCATTTTCATTCTGGAATTTTTTTTTTCTCAATTTAGACCAAAGTACTTTGGAAGCAATTTAAGCCAAACTGGTAAAAGCCACTTTTATTCTCTAATAAGAAAATTTGCCCAGGGCTTCTGTGGCAGAGAAACTGTGTAATGCTACCAGTGTAACTGTAATGGTTTAACTGGAAAATTCTGCCAGTAAACAAGATTTAAATTTATTAATGTGAAAATACCATCTCTAAAAAACACTTGGAGGCTCAGACACTGTCCATAACTGATATATTACTTCATAGTCCAAGGTCAAATGCACCCAGCATGTTTGCAGTGGGCATGCTGTATTAATAATCACACTGAGTGTGTAGCTTGAGGATGAAGTGTGGTCCAGGAAGGGACTGTATAGCACTGTGTGTCTTTATGTTCAAGGGAGAGTTGTGTTGTTGGCTGTCTCTAAAGTGCTACCTTGCTAAAGTTTGTAGCATTTAGCATTAACTGTCTGTTATTTCTTGTCACCACTTTTCTTTGGTGGGATAATGTAAAAAAAACTAGATAGCTTTGCTCTAAAAAAGGCAGCAAGTCTAGACTTAACATTGCACAGGGATATCCTCCACCCAAGTTTTAGGGATTGGTGAGTGTCACATTTCACATTTTTAAGTGTGCTTTGACAACTGCAAGTCTGGAAAAGTGCAAAGAAGAAGTAGGACTTAGGAATTACTAGGAATGGAGTCTAATGATGAGCAGCCATCAGATGGGTAAAAGCAGCACACAAAAAGAATTGGAGCTTGCACATCCACTGTGAAAAGAAGGACAAGGTGGGGTAAAGAAATTATAGAAGAATAATTGCTATTAGCAAGAGCAGATGACAGAGATTTTCAAAGCTAGGACTGAGAGGGGTCAAAAGGGAAAGGCTGGAAGGCCTGCTTGCGTTTTAGGAGACAAAAGCAGACCTAGCAAGGTAAAGCTCAAAGGGGCTCTGTGCTGGGAGATATAAGCATACCTGAGTGATGCTTGGGAACCTCTCTGACCTCCTGCAAAAAGACATGGAGTGAGGCTGAATTTGTCTCAGGGCTTTTTAGTGGACAGCTGAAATATTTAATGTAAAGGCTTCACAACATTGTCTGTTCAAAAGCTAGAGGGTCAGGGAGAAGGAGGCGAGATAAGGATGGAAGCCTGAGCAAAGAGTTTGAGTGAAGTATGATGATGAGGGCTTTTGCTGTTGCATAGGATGGGGAGAGGAACAGAGAGGAAAGCTTTGTGCGGAGAAAACTTAATGGTTGTTTTATTGCTACTGGTTGGGTTTTTTCCCACTTCTGTGTTTCTAAGAGCAATAACAACATCAAATTTGTATTGTAATAGCAATCAGAGTCCAAGGGCCTCAGTATGCTGGTTTCTGTAAAAACACATGCTAGCAATAGTTGCCACCTCATTTAAGACAAGGCATAAGAAGGGAGTGTAAAAACCATCAGAAACAGGGAAGAAGATGGTGCAATTTCATAGGCTGTGCATGTACATAAATCGAGTGCTTGTGAGTCATTTAATTTTTAAAGACTTTATAATAGATGTGCTGCAGTCTCTACTGGCCATCCACCTAGCTGCTCACAGTTGGCAACTTCACTGTTGATATCTGGGCATCATTTTAAGTGAGCACTTAAGGTTGAGTACTAAGGGAAGGTATTTATAGTTTCAGCAGAGTGGGTTGATAGCTATTCCAGCCCCAGATGGGAATTGGGTTACATGACAGATCAGGCTGCCTTCCAATTTTATCCAATACTAGTGATAAGGGCAGGGGGAGGGAGGACAGCTGCAACCGTATAGTCCTTCTAGGGTTAAAGATCCTAATGCTTTAAAGAGAATGTCTAAAAGAAAATTTCTTTCTGAAATAATTTATGGAAATGCCGTGCTCCCTTTGAAGGTTCCATGTCACTGCATGGCACTACGCAATGTTCTCTTTCTTCACCTGTCAGGCAAGGACCACCTCGAAGAGTCTCACTGCTGATTACTAGTTAATTGTCATTAATAAGTGACAACTGACATTATGGGGGCTTAATGCAGAGAGAACAGAAAAGAGCCACAGATATTCTAATGAGCTGACTCCTACGTGCCCTCTATTGTTGTCGAAAATGAGGAGCTGTCGTCATTGTTCAGGAGATGGGCTTCAATTGCTCTGGAAAAATATTCTCTTTTAATTTCTTTATGCATAGATAATTCCTGGTGCACTCTCTCTCCCTCTCTCCGTCTGTCTCTCTTGCTCTTTCTTTTTCTCTCATACACACACACACACACACACACAGAGACACACACACACCTTTCTGTGAACACAGTGAAAACTTCCACTGATGATATACAATATGTATTAAGATACAGTAAAGCACTTTAAGTATTTTCATCATGGCATGCACATATGCATATGTGTACACACATACATACATACATACAATCTACACATAAATGCAAATTGCCAAGATGTTTATTTAATTTTTAAAACTCAGGAAAGAAGTGGGCACAGACAACTCCCTGAAGGAAAGGAACCAAAAGGAGATGTTCAGGACTATAGGAGCTGATGTATGAAGTCAGAACTGAAGAAGTCCTGTTCTGTCCCTAGTATGAGGAGTTTTGAAGTGATGGCAATGAGCGAATACAGATTTTAGACACAGGTACCTAAAATTAGGTTCTTGTTCCTTATTTAAATAGTAGCTTAATGACTTAATGATTTTGAAAACTGTCAAACAGGCAGGAGCTCCCTGGGAGGCGGTGGTGGCTGCGGATGCTCAACACTGCCTGCTGAAAGTCAAAACCATTCTTTGCACACTTTCAGAAAATCTCAGCCAGCAGAGGGCCAGAAATTTGGGGGAGATGATTTAATGAGGCATCAAACTCCTGGTAGCATTTCCTGAAAAGTAGGAGTTCTGCTTACACTAGAGAAGCATGATCAATACAGGATGAGCTTACTTCTGTGCAATGCCAGAAATGAAATATATGCATACACATACAAGAGACTCTCTACCTTTGCAGATTAGGGATAAGCAGGGGTCTGAGGATGCTGCTGAAAAACACGGCCAGGAATCTTTCCAGAAGTTGGGAAATCACCCCTGATTCTTGATGTAAAAATTTAGGTGGAACAAACAGAAACCAGAGGTGTTTTTATGATGATGCCAGCTTCACCTACCAATTTTGGAGCAACACAATCACCTGCATCAAATCTCTTAAGTATGGACAGCACTTGAGGTCTAAATTTTAGAAGAGGAATTTCCTATTTTTACCAATAAATATCCAAGATTTTCCATTCTGCAACAATAAATTGCGTGTCTCTAACATTTAAGCCTGGGTGGGTTTGCCTGAGAAGTGCCTTATCCAGTGTCTTTCAACTACCTGCGCAAGGGGGAGAGACCATCATTTTATGGGGAATTCCATTTTGATTGCATAGATTGAGTTTAAAACTCAAGACTTACAGGAAAGAAAATGAAAATGAGATGCCTCTCATATTGTGCTTGCAGCAAAGACATTCATTAGCATTCTCTGTCTTTCTGCCTGCCAAGGCCCAGACAAAAGATACAGTCTGGAACAATGGCCTGAAATGAGGAACACAACCAAAGCAGCCGTGCAGGAAGCCTGCTGTTTCCCAAGGTTTGGGGACCTGGAGCCAATATATAGTGCCCTAAGCAGATGTGTGGAAGTGGAAAATGCCTCAAATGACAGTAGGTTTGGTTTTTTTTTTTTTATTATGCTGGGCTTCCCACTGTGGAGTCAACAGATACCATGTCTTACATTGCCATGGTGCAACTTGATGGGTCCTAATTCCCAGCTCTGTATGTGACTTTGGATATGACCTCTCTGTGACTGAATCTACCCGTCTTTTAAAGAGATGAGATAATGCCTGTGTGGCAGAGAAGACACATGCTGTAATCCGTGGTGAGAGTTTGTAATACTGCGTAGAAAGCACTTCTTGACATTGCAAGTGTCTTTTCAGCTACTGCACTGTCTTTAAAATTTCCTTTTGGAGAAGGCAGTTGAAAAGATCACAGTCCAAGCCATTTCACTTCCTGAGGCAAGAGGTCAGCTTGCTGCTCTTTGTGGCGATCCTCTACGTCTTATCCTCTGGCTTAGGAAGCTCCCCACTGTCCACCACCAAACTCAGTCTAGGGTCACAGCTGCCAGGGCAATTTCATATCCAAACCTATCACAACAGTTCTTATAGTCCTCATAATTCTTCCCTTCTTGCTTTTTTTCTAGTCATAACAAAACTGTTTTGGCAGCTTCTGGAACTTCTCTGCCTGCTGAACCCCAGAAAATCTGATGCTAGATGCTAGTGATGTCAGCTGAAGTTAGTATGTTGAGTGGAGTGGGTAAAAGTTTGGCTCCTTGATAAACTGTATTTAAATATCTGGGTGGTTTTTGCTTTTAATACCATTTATCTTATGAATGATACTGGAATGTAAGAAGAACTGATGGAGTCATTCCTGAATGGAGCTGTTCCTTTTTCCATTGACAATCCTGAAGCATAGAGTTGGAAACTTTGCTCTGCCCTATGTACTTCTTCCTTCCCAAATGAAAGTCATTAACATTATTTGCATTGCGTCTGTGTAGTAGAGACTGTCAGTCACAACCTCTTAGACATTTAAGCAAACACTTCCAAATGACTGGGACTCTGTCTGTGGTATTCTTCTTTCAATAATTTACAATCATTAAAATGACATCAGACTATCTCCAGTTCTGGCATTCTTTCCGGTCGCTGTCTCTCAGATGTCTACGTGGGATGAAGGTAAAGCTGGCTCTGCAATGATGGATGTCCCTCGCAGAAAGTGGCTCAGAACAACCCAGGACACACAACAAAGCCAGAACTGGAGATAGTCTTATCTCACATTTGGAGCTGTAAATTATTTAAGGGAGCGCTCCAGCTCCAGGAAACTGAGGTTACAGCAAATATTAAGCTTCCTGTATGGCTATTTTTCTTGTGTCAGGTGATGTGGCACAGTTTATTCATAGGCATTTAGGGGCCATGGAAATAATCAGCAAATGAGGAAAATATTTCATTTTCTGTTGCTATTTCTCATGTCAGATTTCTAGAGAACAAAAGCTTGAGGTTTAGGGCCCTTTGCGTTGAATTCAGATCCATAAAAATCCTCTTGATGGCTGGAAAATATTGCACCGAATTAATAGATGCACTGTCAATAGAGATTGCTGTGACTTCACAAAATGTTACAAGTAACTACATATCATTTATAGATAATCACATGCAAGATGCTCCAATCCAGTGACTCTTAATAAATAGCTAACTCAAGAAACAACACAATGAAGTAGCAATGCATGAAGTGCTCAGTGATAGCTTGTGCAGTCTATCTTGCTTCAGTTGGCATTGAAAGCTTAAACATGTTCCCTTCCCCACACATCCTTGCTGGGACATAAAATATACACGAAAAAAAGCTGGGATAACAAATACTTACATGCCCAGCAGATACCAAGAGGAAATTTCTAAATTATCTTGGAGTGGGCTGCTTCAAGCAATAACAGCAGGGGAGGGAATGCCTCCTGCCCTCCATGGCCAGCATCAGGGAAGAAGGAGCCCCTTCACAGGGCAGGGCAGTGCAGGGCAGGGCAGGGCAGGGCAGGGCAGGGCAGGGCAGGGCAGGGCAGGGCAGGGCAGGGCAGGGCAGGAGCTCTGTTAGCCCCTCTAAATTCCATTTCTCTCTGCTACCTATCCCAACATCTCTACAGAGTAAACTAAACTGTTTTTTCCTTCTCTCCCTTCCCCAAAGCAGCACTGAAGCCTCTGAAGACCTGCAGCCAGTCCATGTGGAATGGACGCCTGACGTCTCTTGTAGTGGGGCCCAATGCCTCCAGGACCCTCCAGTCACTGCAGAGCATGTGGACATGCCCCATCTGTGAAGGAAGCACGATATCCTGCCTCCTTTGCTAACTGACACAAAGACAAGGAGGAACAAGAGGGAAGAAGGAAATTTGATTATTCACGTCGAAGCATTAATTTCTTGAATTTGGAGGTGGAAAAAGTGTGGCTTTTGTTCCAGTAACAACTCCTGCCTTTAGTTTCTTTTTAACATTACCCTGATGGTAAGTAGGTAAAAAATCATACTCATTTGCGAAAAAGCATTTTTTTTTGCATAGTGTATATAGCAATATCAGGAGATAGGGCTAGAATTTCAAAGTGGTACTTTTCTTTGGTTCTTTTCCCTTTCAATAGCTGTTGTTTTGATTACTCTGTGCCTTAGGCTATCATTAGAATCTTTTTGTGTGTGGAAGTATTAAGTCCATAAATATGAAAATAAGCCTGTAATTGACCCATGGACTGAATTTATTTCCATTAGATTCTTCTGCTAGTATAAAAAGCACAAACTGGAAGAGTGATATTTATGTGCATATGAAGCTCCCCAGCTCTGATGGTATATCATATATTTGATAACAAGGTTATGCTCTTAAAGGGACTACTCAGCAAGAGAGGGTGGGGAAAACAGGTGTCTTATTTTAGTTTTGAAAGCAAAATTGGGTACAGCCATAAAACACATACACAGCACATACCATTATTTTGATTAATCGGACTGCTAGAGAACAGCTCATAATGAAAGCTGATCAGCATGTCCCAATCAGTCTCATTAGGTTCCTCTGCAGACACCTGGAGAAAGGCAGCCAGCAGAGGGTACTTTGAAGGCAAGAGGAGCTGAGTGATCTACCACGGAAAACACCGGGGTTGCCACACCTGCTTGTGTGCTGTAATGGAGCTTTACGGCACGCGGGGAGGCTCCTCAGCTAAATGGGACATAATGCTCAGCTGCCTTCTGGGGAGGCCGTGTGCTGTGCCCTATGCATCATGCGTAATATTCCAGTTGTTTCCTCTGTTTGTGGCCACAGCTGTAGTTCTGCTGAGCTGCTACATAAAGTTTTCCAGGGATGCTGTTGGTTTTTTTCCTTCTGGATTTTTCCACCTTCCCACTGTGTGAAGGGACCATATGGCACAGCTATTACATCAGGACCTGCAGGCAATTCCCACTCAGGCAGTATACCAGATCAGGGCTGCATGTCGAAGAAGAAAATGAAGGAGGGAGGGAGGGGAGAAGGTGGGCGAGATTAGTTCCAAGAACAAAAATCACAGAATATTCAGGGCTTGTGTCGTGAGACAGGCATCTCCCCCTCGCCCCCATGAGCTCTCTTATTGTCTGCCACAGCTGCTCTCTCCAAGATGTGGGTACACTTTGTCACCAAGGTCAGCTTTGCAGCTCACAGGCTCCTCAGTGCCCTGGCCTTGCTCAGGGAGTGACTTTGGGCAGCCTCCTTCCTCTGGCTGCCATTGGGAAGGTTTGTGGAAAGGCATGGCATGGAAGGGATATATGTGTTCCTAGATAATTTACACCTCCATTAACTCCCAGTCTCTCATTTTTTTTACTCATATGCCAGGGACTGACCAATAATATAGGCCAAAAGGGAATAATATAATTAAATGAAGTATAATTGAGAAATTGAGGTTTTGTTTGTCTGACTTCAATCTAAATATGTATCAAGGGGGTTAAAAGTGGAGAGGTCTTTCAACAGCCTTCCCATTTGTTTCTCCTAGTAGCTGCAGCGACCATTATTAGCACTGCTTTGAATTAATGGTCAATTGTCCTATCATAGTTTAAGAAATATGATGGGCTGTGAGACCAATCCCAAATAAGATTTTGAGTACATAACACATCTAATTAAAAAGAAAGGAATTAAATGGTGGCAAATAAAATTGGTACCTTATCTCTAGCCAGTGCTGCAAAAAAATAGACAGGAGTCTTGATCGTAAAGCTCTTCCTCCTTTGAGCAGGAGCTCTCTGTGGTGCAGGTTATAAGGATGACCCTACAAGAATTACCAGGAATATCGCTATGTCCTTGCCCATGTGTTTGTCTCAAAGTGAGACTTCCTTGATGTTATGTGGATTCTCATTACTTCACAGGGAAAAGTGTCTGTGTACTCACATCTGCGTGTAGCACACGTTTCTTCTCCATGGGTGCAGTTCATTCACAAATGATGTTCAACCAGCATTGAGTGGGAGGAGTACCTTCAGCATTGCTGACTTTTTGCGCTTCTTGTCAGATAAACAAAAAGATTGTGAGATTATAAGATTGGCTGGATGTTGACAGCATTTTTTTTTTTGTTTTTAAATGCTGTGTGGTATTGTGACCAAGTATAAAGAAATCACTGCTCCATACAGACCTCCAAAACCAGAACACAGCACCCGACCTCACCATTGCAAACACAGTAACCATCTGCCTGCCACCAGTGGGCTTCAACCACACCCATCAGCAGCCCCAGCGCTGGAGCCCTCTCAATTCCACATCAGGGCAGGTGTGACAGAACAACAGGCTCCTGCTGGCTTGGGTGGGTGTGCTGGCCAGAGTGGGCAGCTGAACATCCAGACCTGTAACCAAGCACGGGGCTGTAGGAATATAGATGGTGTGTGAACAGAGACACAAAGTTCTTGTGGATGTTCAAGCTGTCAGAGCAAAGTGGCTTGTTAGTACACAGCAACTTCTGGTTTTGTTGACAGTCACAATTTCACTACAAAATTTGCAATGCCTGGCATTGTTATTCATGTCCTAGTGCCTGCAGCCAGGTGATTAGGGAGCACACATGTGTAAGTAAAGTTTCTAGCCCTTAGATTTGCTGATAAAAGTTTTAAGATGTCACCTAAAGCTTAGTGGCAGTGAGGAAAATCAGTCACACAGTTACTGCCAGGCATTTGTTGCTTACCTATTTTCAAACTCATGTTTCAATTCTTAATGCTCCGGCGCTGGTCTCAGTTCATCATGCTGGAGTTATTTTGTTGTAACCAAATAATATAACCAATGGTTATAACCAAATAACCATCCAAATGGTTATTTGGATGCAGTACAGCCAGCATCACAAGAGGGACACCAAGAGGGTAAGAGCAGCAAACAGTCTTCAAGAAACAAGCAGCAAAATCAGTGGGGTCAAGACCTTCCCTTTTATTGGTTACATCCAAGGGAAAAGGGGTGCACAAAGATGTTCCAAACCCACTGGAAGGTCTCCAGCACTCAAACCACAGCAGAGATAGTGGCACACTTCTGGGCAGGGAGAGAGGCCAGGGGAAGACTCACCTGCAATGGGGAAAGGGCAAGAGCATGAGAGCTCTTGTGCAGTCCTTATGGTGGGGGAAGGGACATGCCCTCTCAGTGGCTGCCAGAAACAGGGTGCGAGGAGAAGCCACAAGTGGTTTTCTGGGTCACTCTGCATTGCTCTTCTGAGACTGCTGATGGAGGACAAGAACGAGAATGGAAGCTGGAGTGGTCTGTACATAGCTTTCTACAGCGAGGGGCACCATGTTTAGCACAGAGTGGAAGAAGTAGCCACAGAACTCCCATTAACAATAACACGATTGCGTATGTGAGCTCTATTCACTCTACTGAAAATTTACCCCTAAGGGTCCACATAAATTTGAGCTGTTGACCGTGTGAAATGTTCTTTTATGGGCAATAAGGACACTGAGAGGCAGATACATGTTTTCCTAAGCTCTGGCCACATACCAGTATTTGTCTGCATAATTCTTCCATTTTTCTTCCCATATTCTTCATACAATGCACACATTTCTTATAGAGAGCAGGCAAAAAATGGTTTTAACAACAGCATACTTTGTTATTAAATTAGGCCTTGGAACTATAATTCCCCATCTCTGTATTTTGATGAGAAACCCTCTACAATGTTATCAAACTAATATATTGTAGCAAATTTTATATCTTCTGTCTCTGCCATGTATAATATGAACTGTATGAGAAAGAGCTAAGTTGCTAGAGAAATTTTTTTCTCTCTCTATTTCTAAGAAACAAACAGTTTACTGGCAGGTCGAGTATTCATGCTGCTGAATCTTACCTTTTATTTGATTATGTAAATGGAGAGGGTCTATACTCTGGTTCATCTTGGCAAAATTTAATTTGTAGTTGATGCCTAAAACTTCTGAAACCACCCCCACAAGATTAGCAATTGTCAATAATGCTATGTATTCTCACTCCCTCTCTTTCTCTACCACTTAGCTTCTTTCCTTTTCTCTCCCCCCCGCCCCCCCCAACCCTTTTTTTTTTCCTTGTGATGTTATCAGGCTGTCTTTCAAATAACTAGAGCAGAGTTTTGCAAAGGAGGTATATATCCTCTCAGCAGACACGTTCAGCATTTTGAACTTTAGGATCGTAAACAATGGACATGAGTATATTTTAAAATGAAACTTGGAGTAATTTATCTTAATTTAAAACTGACTATTCCTGCTCCAGCTCTTTTTTCTTTTCTCTTGGAATACTACACATATAAATCTTCAGACAATCTCCTGGTAATTCATATTAATACACTTGGGGAAATGGTTTGGATTCAAAACAAATGTTCTCACAAATGTAGTTATCTCATCCTCATAATTTCCTAGATCTTCAAATCCAGCTGGTTTAACTGTTTAACACCAGGAAGCAGTAATGGATTTTCCCTGCAATGCTTGGGAGCGGCTGTCTGGACCCAGCAAGGAGAATTATCTTCCTGAATTTACCTGAACTCCACCAAAGGGACCCATAGTGGTGCCTGCAGGCATGGAAAGAGCAGGAATGGCAGGAATTACAGCAGGGATTCACAAGACACTTGGAGTTTGCTTATCTTGTGGGGTTATTCCTTTCAGTAGCCCCAGGCAGATGCATAGTACTAGCAGAGGGGTCAGGTAGTGAAGAGTTAGGGAGTCTAAACCCACGCTGCAGCAAGCCTGACCTCCTAGAAGAGCAATTATCAGTTTCCTTGACTAACACCTTTCTTGTTTCCCTGGCGGTCTTTTTTCCTGTTTGTCTTCACCCAGGAGGAAAATAATGCAGAATATGTTTCTTCTTGCTAAGACAACTCGTGGTGCACTAGATAAGCTGACCACACATCTGCAGTTGCTGACCAGGATATCTGTTTTATCCTGAACCTGGAGAGGACTTTGGAAAGCATCAGCCTGCCTTTACTTCTTTTGCTTTTCCTTTCACACCTTACACTGTTCTGTCCATAATAAACCCAAAAATCACATGCTCTGGAACAGTGCAACAACGAGGTGTGCACACGATCTCATTCTGTATAAACCCTTTTACTTGAAAATTAAACTTTAATTGAAAAATAGGTCTCTGAAGAAATCCCCAGCCAGTGTCTGCCCAATTACAGCAATGTAGCTGTTACAATGGAAAGCTCTTAATGTTAGCTGCAGTCCATGTGGTATGTGGAATATGTTTCAGATGTAACATCAGCATTCAAGACCATGACTATGTTTTGATGCTCCAAGCAGGAGATTTTATGCATTTAACATCAATTTTATGCATTATAGATCTTGCTGTACCTGAGCAAGGAAGTAACCATATGATTCTGTGTTATTCATTCTGAATTAACTGTGAACAAAATATTTGCATCAACTATTCATACAGTGACTGCTTTTGTTATGTGTCTCTAGGAAGCAACTAAGTGACTCGGTGTCTTATTTGATTGGCTTTTAAGCAGAAGGCTTTACAGGTACTACAAGCCATGAAAAGAAAGCGCTTGGTCTGGTAGCCGCATTGACTCCCTGACAAAACCCCACATTACTGCTCACATCAGTGTGGTGGAGGCAGCTTCATCTGTGATCTCTTGTTTGTCTCTTGAGCGAAATGAAGCTAACATGCTGAGAGCTGTCTTCGGCTAGTCACACTTTGGCATGTATGTGCGGGTTGTTTTTGTGGTCATAAAATTTTGAGTGGTGTAGAGCAGCAAGTGTGTTAGAATGATACCTGATAACAATGCTGCATCTTTACGATGTGTCAGGCACTGTCTGATAAATCCTCTTGCTTTCCTTTCTCTTCCTCAGGATGTTTTAACTTCCAGAGGAAACACTGATTTTTAATGTAGAGGTGGGGGTGCAACCACTCAGCATATGCCAGGAGCAATGTCATACCCCGAATTAAAGCAATTCATAAGGTAAGCAGGGGCTGTAGCAACATGGGAGCTTTTCAAAACAACCGTAGGCACCTTTTTTACATTTTGCTATTTCCAGGCCAGTTGGAAATTAAAAAAAAATAAATTTGAAAACAATTTAGTCATCAGCACCTGGATGTTCATGGCAATTCCCACCCTCACCCCCCCTGAAATTTGGTAAGATTTTAATGTGCGTATTTAGAGAGCTCCATCACTGCAGCTCCGAAGTGGCTGTTACAATATTGATGTTGTTTTACGCAGTCAGTTGTAAGTTATAGACCAAAGGAAAGGTTTAGGGCAAGATATAAAAACAGGATGTAACTGAGTGATTTAGAAGGAAGAAGGGAGGAACTTCCAGGAAATGGCTTTGCTTTGCTCCTTTGTAGGAGCAAAAGGAGGCAAAGACCGAGTCCAAAGGTGAAGACCAGAGCAGGAGAAATATGAGTGGGTCGGAAAGTAGGCACATTTTTGATCAGAAGGGTTGTGAAAACATTGTCCACAATTAGTTTGGGGCCACGGAGATTGTTTTTCAAAGCCGCTCATTCTGTGAAGAAAACCAGTTGCCACAGTGTGCAGGAGACCTGCTAGATGGATGAATGGAAAACAGCTCAGTGATGGTGATGCAGGATCACAGAAATAACCTTGCTTCCTGCTATGGGTAGAAGGACGTGTTCAGGTACAATCACAGGTTAGGGAATGAGTAAATTGGGCTATCCCTCAGCTCTGCTGTTTATTTCTGGGAAATTCATCAGCTTCTCATTCTTTCCTTTTCACAACAAGCAAAAGCCCCCCTTGTGCTCACACCGGCTGAATGCTTTGCAGCTTTAATGCTACACTAATGCTCTGCTGTATGCTGCAGCAGGTCCAGTTTCCTTTGGGCTTACAAGGACATGACAGCAAAACATTGCCTGAGCCTTTTCAGTAAGATGAGTCTCACAGACAAAGAGCCAGCATGGGAGTCACCTTAGGCACAATCCCCCAATCCCTTTTTTGTATGCTTGGAGGTGTTTTGGAGTAATGTGTTCCTCTCTGTTGATTCCTTCTTCTAGAAGATAGGCAGGAATGCTTTATTCAGAGGGAAGTGACAAAGAAAACTGTTATACTTTCTTTTTCCAAAGTACTTGTGAAAGGGTTCTTTCTCAATGCTGAGGTGTGTGCTTTTAGAACTTTGGCATTTTAGATGTACAAGAGCAGAACAGGTCCTTTTCCTTGGGAGGGAGGTCATGATTGCTCGGGAAGTGCAAAGTCTGTTTCTTCCACACCATGTCTGCAGTGCTCTCAGAATGTCAGAAGTGGAGCTGCATGTTTCTGGAGTTTTCCAGCCATCCACATATGCACTTAGATGCTGCTGACTTGTCTCTCATCTTCCCCCTCCATATTCCTGCCAAGCGGAAATGTCTTGCAGTTGTCTCATCCACGGATCAGTCCATGCTGTAGGTTTCCAGCACAAAGCAATCTGTGACAGGCTGTGCGGTGCGATCACTGCAGGCAGCCTGACTTCACATTAAATGCAATTCTTTCCATAATTCTTGTTGCTTATTAACGCGTTGGAGGCCTGATCCTGATTCCTTTGAAGGCAATGACACAGCTCCCACTGAACATCACGGGAGGCGAAGGGCAGCCTTTGCTGCTTGACAAAAACAAAACGCTATGGTACTGGAGTTGCTTGCGAAACATAAATACAGCGGTCCTTAAAAGTGGCATTCTCTTCTTCCCCCTAATTTTCTTTTTAAAGCTATACCTCCTAATTACTGTGAATTAAAAAAAATATCCATGGAGCTGCATTTTGCAAGCCTGGCACATGGCCCCCAAGAACCTACAGCTGCCCGGGTGGTGCCTCTGTGGTCAATGGCTGCGCGTGGAGCCTGGCTGAGAACCACATCTCCCGCCTTCCCTGGTGCTACCACGAGAAAGCTGCACCTCTGCCCTTGCTCCTCAGTATCCCCAGCCCTCCTCTGCACCCCTGGGCTTTGCTTTTTGGGTGGGCAGCCTGCCTGCCTGGTGCTGCAATCACCTCCTGCAGGCAGAACTGCAGGAGCGAGCCCGCAGCCCCGAAAGCTGCCTGCCTGCCTCACTTGGGTTTCAGCCTGCCACCACCTCACCTATCGAGCTAAATTTCCCATTACAACTTGAATTTAAATATTCTAATAAATTTGTTTTAGAAACTCTTACAGCTCCCTTGTGCCATTTGCAGGGAAACACTCTCTGGGTTTTTTTCTGGGAGATGGAGATTTCTTTGTGCTTGGGGTGACTGATTGAATTTTACCTGCGCTAAATTATATTTGCACATTCTAGTAATTGCAAAGGGCCACACAGAGAAACAAAGCATTGACTGCCGTTGTACTGGGATTTCCCAGATGTATAATTTCAAATTGATATGAAAAAAACCCTTGCAATGCATTAATAATAGCAGAAAATGTAACTCGGTTGGCCAACGGTGAACAGAGGCTTTTTTTCCTGAGCTGCAAAACAAGCTATAGACCTCAGGTGACTAGCATTTATTGTTAGAATGGGTTTTCTATCGCATTCCTTCTGAAATATGAAATAAAGATTTATACTGAACAACTTTGTTGTATATAACAGATCTGGATCATACCTGGGAAGCAATGTGGGTTTCTTTTTTTTCTTTCTTTCTTTTTTTTTAAATTTTTTTTAGTTAAAGCAAAAGGCTTTTGTCTAATTTAAAGGCACTTTTTGGTTATTCAGTCTTCTGGCAGGTCACCTGTCCTTTTTCCACAGCTCAATATTATCTCATGGTTGGAATAATGACATTGAAAAAGAAATCTTTGGCAAACAGCACATACTTTTCAAGTCATGTCAGAGTGAACCAAGAATGAGAGGGAATGACACTCAATGAAGACACCAGTGGGGTACTTACATGTATATTAACAAAGCATGAAGATTAGCTTTTTAAAGGTGTAGGCTTTTAAAAAAGTGTCGGTTTTCCCAGTCTCCACAAAGTCAAAGGAGACCAAAAGACTAATAATAATAATAATAATAATAATAATAATAATAATAATAATAATGGTAATGCTGCATCTAACACATTATAATAAAGTGTTAGATACATACAGCTCTGTCTGGCTAACTGTAAGGCTATCTTTCATAGGCCTGGGAAATACATGTATGTTGAGCATAAATAATTCACTGAAATTATGGCAGGGGAAGAAGGTGCTGGCTTGGACAGAAATGGACAAAATTATGAGCATATGGGTCTGAAGAGGAGCCTCAATGTCTGGCCAAGCAGCAGTGGTGCTTTCTAAAGGAAGAAAGGTCAGTAACAAACCTTAGCCTTAATATCACTGCTTTGGGGATTGGATTTGCACCCTGGTGTGGCCAGTCTCTGTCCTCCGTGGAGCACACTATGAGCAGCTGCTTAACATCTCCTCTATGGGCATTCCCAGTGCGTATTGCCAGCCTGCATCACATCACTGCATTCCTCCCTGGAGTTTACAAAGCCAGCACTGCAGCCTGGCTGATGGGATGTTTTTTCAGACAGGACCCTGTCTGAAAGGCTGCTGTAAGGGGCGTTACTGCTCCTGCCCGCTGCAGATTTCCAAAGGTGGCCACTGCTGGGCAGCAGGTCTCTGCTGCTGCTGCTCTAGTGCAGCCAGGACTGAGCTGGATCTCCATTTCTCATGAAGGGTATGCTCTGTTCTCTTGAGCTGTGTTGCATTTTTCTAGCACAATACTACCAGAAGCAATAACAAAACTGTGTTATCACCCCCATTTCTAATATTGTGAGCAATTTTAACTGGAAGCCACCTCCTTGTCTGTGCATTATAAGCACTTCTGCCTTTCCACTCAAATGCTGGGAGTACACAGCTCAACTATTGCTGCCTTCATGCTTTTGCAAATTTTAATGCATTATTAATAATTTTGTAACATATTTCTTCAAGCTCTTTAGCAGAAAATGTTATTTCAGTGCTGCCTCTGATAAGAGTCTTAGTCACCATATGCACTATTTCCAAGCTACCACACAACCTGAGCTTTTAATTTGTTCCCCCTGTTCAAACACAGGAAGGACCTTCTGAGAATAATATTCCTCATTATCTGATTGCTTTTGTGAATCGTTTCCTGCGTTTCTAGGTATGCTTATCATCATATCATAGACAGTACAGATGGGAGACCTATTAACTAATCTAGTGCACGCTCCCCCTCTTACCCTCACGATGAGACATCATTTAATTTGTGGAACATATTCCCGTCCATATAAATCCATATTTGTGCTTTGGAAAAAAAAAAAAAAACAATGCCAGGAAAAAAACACAAAAAAATCCCCACCAAAAGAAATGTTTCCATAATTGCTGAAGAGAACAATCTGTCACTTGTCTCAGGTCACCTCTGCCTATCCACAAATGCCTTTGCAAAAGCAGGGTCCAGAAAGGTGACCAGGGGAGATTCTGGGTGGAGTAAAAGAGTCTTGTTCCCTCTCTTGCCTTTGCTGTAGGGTGCATGAGGAAAAAGACCCAATTAGCTGAAAATTGGTAGCAGGTAAATGATCTTTACTGTGGGCCCAGAAGCTGCCAGATGATGGTGTAAGGAGAAGCGGAGACGTAGTCGCAAAAGGATCTGGGAAGAAAAGGAGATTGACAATTTTTGACTGAAAACGTGTTTGTTGAAAAATAGTGAGCTGACAAAACTGAAATACTTCAGAATAACATTTCAACTTTTTCAGAATGTCCTGATTTTTCATAAAAAACGTGAAATAGAAAATGCCTATATAATTTTCTGCAAGTGTTAACATTTTTTCAATTGACAAATCAATTTTTTCTCTCAATTTTATAATTGGATCCTATTTTATTTCCACCAAAATTCTGAAGAGGTAAAAACAGAAAAAGTGTGTGGGAGGAAACGATGCTGGCACTTTTTTTCTCCTTTTTTTTTTTTTTTAATACATTCTTTCTGGGGAAAAAAAAAAAGATAAAAAGATGGGGAGTATAATTATTGCCTCATGCTCTCCCCCAGGAAAAAGAAAAAAAAAGAAAAGCTTTGTACCTTTATATTTCAAAATGTTGTGTTCAGACACTGCATAAAGATGCTCAAGCAAGACTAAAACCTTTTGTTTCTTTTTAATACCACATATTCATGCACATATTGGTATGTATTATATGAAATCTAATAAGTATATGCAGTCCTTAATAATGGCAGAGACAAATTGCCTCATGAATGGTTGTTCATACCCCATCTCCTGTTGAACAGGAGTGAAGAGGATTTTGTCTGCCCTCCTCAGAAAGTGAGGGGAGGCAAAAATCCCCTAGTGCCCTGGGGCTGCCTGCAGGGTGCCCAGTGGGGCTGGGGGAAGAGCCACCTCTGTGAGCCCACTGCCTGGGAGTGGCCAGTCTCAGACTAGCTGAAAAGATCATTCTGTGGGGTTGGGGTGATATTTATGTCATTCAGGCACTTACCAGGGTGAGAGTCCATCTCCCTGTCTGTAATGTGTGTGAGCTGAGGCAGTGTCAGGAGGAGGGCAGTGGGTTGGCTTGGTTGAGATGGCAGCACTTTTGCTACACTGGTTGCTGTTGCTTGGTAAGGAAGCAAAACAAGATTAAAAAATGAATACTGATGAAGTCTGGCCATTCAGTCCTTCACAAAAGAGGATTCCTTCTTAGGGCCAGTGCTGCAACACCTTCAAGTCACTACAGGAGAAAAAACCTGTCATTTTTGAGGTGTATTTTTCTTTCTAGAAGTTTCAGAGTTCCTTATTTCTGACAAAAAAACCATTTTTAACAACCTGGTGTATGAGCTGGCAGGTTCTATACATGGTGGCCACAGACACAATGAAAGGAAAGGGTGCTGGGCTATCTCTATGTTTCCCCAGCTCTGAGCATTTTGTCACATCTAGTCTGCTCCAGCATATCAGTTTTTGTAGTCAGGGGACAAAGGGGAACTGTCAGTCTCAGATAACTGGCTTTGCTATATCCTAAAGGGTAGTGCCCATTTTATTCTGTCTTCTCTGTAGCTCCAAAGCCCACCTGCAGACCTTTTCTTGTTCTCTGCTGACATCTCTGGAGAAGAGCAGCCCTTGTGCTATTTCCCTTGTGGATGTGATTCCTGCTCGTTCATTACCAGTGCAGAACCCACTTCCACACCCCCCATGTCCACGCTGCCAGCCTGGTCAGAGGTCAGCCAAGGCCAGGGTTATCCCCAAGGGGCCTGGGCATTGCCAGGGCAGTGGGGAGGAGCACCCCAGGATGGGGCAGTGGGTGGCTGCCAGCTCCAGCAGAGCCATGGCATGGCAGGGATACGGGAAGCAGCTTGGTACAAAGCAGAGGGGTGGAAGGAGGCAGGCAGTGCTCCAAGGGAAATCTCCCATTAACCAAGAAATTCTTTGTTGTGAAATGGCATTTCCCCATCTCGGCCAGATGCAGATGGTAGACAAAATGATATTTTTAAAACAATATTTATCTCTGGTGATGGCTTCTTCTAGGTCAGGGAAAAAACTGAGTATTGCAAGGATAAAGGGAGGACAAGGGGGAAAGAGAAGGGGAAACAGTGCCAGTAGTGAGGTTTAGCCTGCAAATCTCTATGGCTGGCAGTGACTACTGCAGCTACAGCTACACTGAGAATACATTGCACTTTTTTGTTGACTTTTCAGTTTTTTAATTACCAGCAAGTTGGTAATGGCATGCAGAATCAGATTCTGCTTCCTTTCACACTCCAGACACTCATGTTTTGACCACAGGGCCATAAAATTATCAAAGGAAAATATTATTGGCTGTAACCACCTCAGTAATATTTTTACAACTCCTGATTGACCACAAATCTATATTTAATAAGAAAAACAAAGCAAACACACACCCCATTCACTTAAGCCAGTGCTATACATTTAACTGGGGAAATACATTCATTTTATAGGGAGGCAGGAATTGCAGACCGTGCCTAGGAAAATATGCTTATTATATCCATGACTGGAAAAAAATATAAATTTTCCTTTTTAGGTATTTTCATAAGTTGTCTCAGGCTTTATCAGCTCAACTGGCCTCCTGATAAATTATTGCAAATATTGTACTCTACATACTCATTGTAGTGGCACATTAGAGAGACACTTTTATGTTTTGAGTATCTTACACAACATAATTCAGAAATTAAGTCTTGACTGGCTTAAAAATCACCCCTTCAGGGATTTGGATTCCCGAGGAAGCATAACACAGCCTGAAAGAGTCTTGTCTTCTGCTCCCAGGTTTCAAGACAGGCAGGTCCTTCTTTTCATGCTTCTAGAGGGCTGTTACGGAAAACCAAGATAGCTTTGAACATTGAGGAAAACACTTGCAGCCGCTGGGAGGATACTCTGAGGTACAGCAGGGACTTAGGGCTTCTGTCAGGACCTTCAAAAGAAAATATATTCCCTGCAGAATTAGCCTGGGCCTGGATGCTTGGTTCCCACTCAATCACCTACAGGCACGTGGGTTTACAGTGGGTGCAGCCCTGATGATCTCAAGGTGGCAAGAGCAGGAGTGTCCGTGGGGTGCTTTACTGTGAGGTGTGGGACCTCTCTGGCTCTGGGTGCAGGAGAGCTCCCTGCTGCTCCATGCCCAACCGATGCCATGCCTGCCATGCCTCCTCCTTGCTCCTGTCTACACAGAGCACAGCGGGATGAGCTCCTGCTGCTCCTGGCTGTGTGGAAGCAGAGTGTACAGGGCAGGAGCAGGAGAAGGAGGATGTTTCCACCATGGCTTGTGATCAGAGGAGGTGGGGGCAGCTTGCTGCACTGAGGAGGTGTGTGCTGGAGACTGCATGGAAAGAGCTGTCCTTGGCCACAGCTAGGGCTGTGCACACAGCAGGTTTCCTGGCTGTGGACTGGAGTGTCTGAATCAGGATGAACGACACAAATCATGGTGTGATTCTTGCCTGATGCAGAGATGTGTGGACTAGAAACTACTCTGGAAACCCTGGAGAAGTTATGGCAACAGTCTATGTCACGCCACACACACAAGGGAGACTGTGCCAGCCCAGGGCCAAGTTCATTCAGGTCACATCTATGGCTAGGAAATGTGATGTTGACAAGTTAACAGATAGCACCTTGCAATTATTTTTGCTGCCAATATACCTGAAATTATAGAAGCCAACATAGCAGCTGGCAGGAGGTAGCATTTGTCTCCCAAGTGTCCACAATTTGCTTCTGCCCAGGCAAGCATCCATGGCCACTGAAAGGGATGCCACTGCATCATCGCACAGTGCTGGGTCAGCCACGGGATAGCAGCATGGAGTGCAGTGTGTTGGACTGATGGGTGTCTCCACGGACTTGCAGGAGCCTTATTGCTAACACCTCATGTGCTCATTAGCATCTTGCATGCCCTGGGTAGATTTCAGGAACCCAAATCCCCTTCTAGCAAAAGTTGCATGATAGAAAAATACAGCAGTAGATGCAACCTATACATCTACTTAGAAGGTGAGCAGGACTCTGGCATACAAGATCTTGCAGAGAGGATCAGGTTTTCCATGGGAATGGGTCTGCCAGTAGCCACTTTGGTATCACAACCTCTCTTCTGTTGCCCCAGGTCTGTGTCCAGGTGAGTGGTGCTGATAAGGGCTCTAGGTACATTCACATCTTCAGAGCCAGAGCCCCTGGGTTGCCTGATACCTCTCCCTCCAGCTGGGGGAGGCATCAGCAAGATCAGTGTGAGAGTACAGCACTGGAACCAGTAAAGGAGCTCATGCTGGCATTTGTCACACACTGGCCATCCCAGACAATTGCTTTTGCTGTTGCTGGGCTCACATTCCCTGCTGCTGTTCTTTTTACAGACATCCCATCCATTTGGTTCTCCATTTGCCTACTTCTGTCACTGTCTCCCCTTGTCCTGTGCCTCCTTTTCCTTCCAATAGATGATCTGCTGGTCTGATGGATCCCTCTGAAAGCAGGTCACTTCTGTGTCTTGTGGGATGATGTTTCTGCCACAGCTTATGTGAGAGTATTTCTCTGCCGAGTCAGAAGGCCTAGCTAAAGGAGTGGAAAATCATATTGCTGTTTTCTGCCTGCATGCAGGAAAAATGAAATCTCTCTCATTTTTCATTCTGTAGCACAGCAAAGCCAAAAGTTGCTACTTTTATCTAAAGCTATGCACATAACTAACTTTTCAGTTGGCTGGCTGCATAGCAATATTGGAGAAAAAAAGTCTTCTTAGTCTGAAGAAACTTTTTCTCTTCTTAGGCAAATAGAAAAAAAAAATCTGAAAAATTTAATTTGTGGCCAAGTGAAACATTTCATTTGACTTAAATGTTTTCTTCATTATAAAATGGGAATTCACAGCATTTTCTTTTTATGAAGGAAACCAAAATTTTTCTGTTTTGGATAGAGTCAAAATTTTCCAGTAAAAAGTACTCCATGCTTAACTTTTATCTATGGAATATACTTTAATCCTTACTGTCTTCCTTGCTTTTGGGACTTTGGCTTGACAGGAGCTTAGTGAAGACTCCAACAGGAGGAATGCAGCTCCCTCCTGAAGCAGGAAACAAACATGAGAAATGCACATAAACCTCTCTCCCCCTGGATATCTCATTGCGTGCCTTTGAACAATTTAACTCTGTGAATAAAATCACCTTGTAAAGTGTAAGGGGAGTGTATGACAGAAACAAAATTAAAGGCACATGTTTATGAACAGCTCCTGGTCCTTCCTCAGTTTATGTGCTGAAAATATTTTTGTGTTCTGTTTCATGACTTGGACAGTGTTAAAAGCACTGAAGCACTTTTATTCACACATCATCAACTTGTAGGAAGAAAATAAAAAATAACAGTGCCAGCAACTTTGATACCATATATGTGACAAATACTCTGATGCAATTTAAAAAGTGCTGTAAACTATGTCTTGCTGGACCTTGCAATTAACCACCATGACAACCTCAGCACTTGCTATTGCTAAAAATCAGAATATCTGAATAACTGAGGCCTCTGAATGTGTCCTTTGAAGAAGAAGTGCTGGCCCCCTTGATGATAATTTTACTCCACCCCACATTTAAGATCATCTGCACTTAGGACCTCTTAAAACAATATTTCCATGCTTTGTCATTTCATAAAGGCCAAAGGAGCTCAACTGAAACTTTTCCTAAGGTATGTTATGTGATATACTGTGCCATAAATGCTAAATACAAATGTGTAGATATGTCTGCTATGAGGAAAGGCTGAGAGAGGGATTGTTCAGCCCAGAGAAGAGAAGACTCTGGAGAGAGTCTTTCAGTACCTAAAGGGGTGCAAGAAGAATGGAAGGGACTCATTCCAAAGGCAATAGTGAAAGGACAAGAGGGACTGGATTTAAGCTGGAAGAGAGCAAGTTTAGATTAGATATTAGGAAGAAATTCTTGAGTATGAGAGTGGTGAGGAGCTGGAACAGATTGCCTGGAGAAGTGGTGGATGCCAAATCCCTGGGAACATTCAGGGTCAGGGCAGACAGGACTCTGAGAAGCATGATCTAGATGAGGATGTCCTTGCCCATGACAGGCAATTTGGACTCGGTGACCTTCCAGCTCAAGGTTGCTTCCAACCCGAAGCGTTCTGTGATTCTATTTTAACATAAAGGTCTTCATGGTGAGAGCCACAAATGATCTTATAGTTAAGTCTGGTTTTCCACTGGAATCCTGTTTCTCTTCTTCAGCTGCATGTGTAGCCCTCCCAGAGATTTTCCTTGCCCCAGCCTCCTGGGGACCAAACCACACAGTGGACTCAGAGCACACCTGTTGTACATGGACACGGGCTGTGGTCCCCTGTACCCAGCTCCCTTTGACACCGCCTGCACTGCATCTCTGTGAGATCAATAAAATGGAAATGTCATCTCTTCATCATCACGAAGGCGAAGCTGGTATTAAGTTTCAGCAGTCAATGTTTGCAGCGACAGAAATTGATACACGTTCCTTGTGTTATTGCAAGGCTCGAAGCTGTTTGCAGCTGTGTCTTTATCAGAAATTCTTGCCTCTCTGCCTCTGTCAAAGGCTTCTAAATTACTTTATATTTGTAGCTTTTGAGCAGCTGGGTGTCTCTGCTCATATCCTTTAATTTGTTGGAATGTAGCAACATTGTGGCCGAGGTAGCATGCTCGAAAAATTGTTTTACTTTTGAAGGTGTAGCCTACTCTGACCGGTTCTCAAAGTAAGATGGGACTAAGCATTGACTGACCAGAAAGCAAGGTAAAGGCAGCTTCATTTCTCTCCCTAAATCTTCATCCTACCGTGCAGCCCTATTTCCCTGTGCACAAGTTCTCACGTGTCTATTTGGAAAGCATTAGTCACCAGTCTGGGGACAGCAGTAACACCAGCAGCCTCAGGTGCCCAGTTCATCAGCTGTAACCTCAAGCAGCTATGAGGGGAAGAGAGTCCTTGTCAGTAGCTTGTTCACAAACCACCAGCTGAAACAGATTCACGCAAATCTTTTGTCAAACAACTTGGAATAACAAATGCACTTATAAAAAAAGCAAAGAATTCATTAACAGAGAAAGAGCCTAAATTAGCCGAATAAATAATTCACCACAAATTCCTCAATTCTGTTTCACACCAAACATTTACATTAAACTTCTAATTCTTCAACATGCTGGAGGATTAAAGTCAATTGAAATTCATGTCTATTAATGAAAGTAATAGTCCAAACCTTATCACTGTGGGAAGACTTGCAGCTAGGTCTTATACAATTATGGTTTTTTACCATTCATACCCCAGTTCAGAAGATTACTTCAACACATGCTGAAGTGAAAAGCACTTTTATCTATTTTATCTCTTTTGATAAGGAGGAGGAGTTGTAGCTGTTGCTCATATGCTTAAGAAGGGAGTTAACTTGTGTTTCAGGATAAATGGAAATACCACAAAATTTTGAGGGAGTTTTTCCAATCACAAAACCCTCACAAATTGAGGGCACTGGACCACTTTATCAAAGTCTTTGATACCTGGGGACACTGCGCATAGCCAGCAGCCTCCTCAAACTGGAGGCCTTGAAAAGAAACGTATTTAGAGGATGGTTGGGTGGGAAGCACAGGTTAATGAAATGCTTTGGTGCTGGTGGTGCTGCCCAGTGGAGCTCCTCAGTGGGTGCTCAAGTGTTAGAAAATCTGGACAAGTTCTCATGCCCTGTGGCTCTTTGCTCTCTGTGGCCTCTCTGTTTGACAAGGGGCAGTGCCCTGGCTGAGCAAAGACATTTGTGATCGCTGGGGTCTGCTCTGCTCCATCACCATCACAACATTGATTCAGCAGCTACAACACAGCTCTACAAAACCAGTCAGAACACTCGTTCTCCAGTGAGAACACAGCCCTTCCAAGTCACAGCTCACTGCTGTTCCCAGTCACCTCCACAGATAGCAACAGAAAGTGCAATCAATGAATTGGGATTTCATCACCATGATTTAACCTCTGTCACTGCCTGCAGTAGCCCACACCACACCGTGACCCCTCATTAGATCTTTGATACAGAGGCCTTGGCTGAACCAACCATCTCTGATCAGGGGTTTATTTATCATCAGAGATCAGTTTGTTTTTGCCATTACAGAATTCCCAGTGTGTATGTATCTTCTCTCTCTGCCATTTAGAACAGTCTCCATTTCTTGTTAATTTATAAACAGTGCAATGAAATCAAATGAGACTCCCGTAGGGCTTTCTTTTTATTGTAAACATGGTAATGCTCAGTGAAAACACTGAGGTATTTCAGCTACTAAACCCAGCAGGAAAAATAATAGTTTCAGGGAGGTGGTGGCAAGTAAAATACTTTTTTTTTGGTGTAGTGTCTAAAATACTTAGTTATTTTTTAAGCATCCAGCATGTTCATTTTCCCCCAAGAAGGATTTTCTGGCCATATCAAGAGGGAAATCTCAGGTAAGCTTGTCTGTGCACAATATATACTAATGTAATTCTTCCCTATTTTGTGGGGAAAAGAAAAAAAAATCAAATAGATGGTAGTTGAGACTTTGTTTCATCTTTTGGACATGTGAAATATTATGCTGAGTGTCTCCTCTGGACACCTCAGATAAAATTATGGGATTAAAGTGTGCTTAAACACTCTGCAAAGTTCTGCTCCATCCCATCATCAGATGGAACAGCAAATTCAATTTTTTTCAAAACTGGAAAAAAAGATTTTAAAACATCTGCTGGAACTGAGTGACTGTTTCTTGGTTAAAAAAAAATAGACACAAAGAAAAAACTAAAAAATAGGAATTAATTACACCAAATGCATAAATTCCGATAGAAATAATTTTTGTTTCTAGACATGGGACATTGCTCTTTATTATTTTTATGATGTTGCAGAACTACTGAGGTTATAAAATACATTAAAAGTAGGTGCCAAGCTTTCTCAAATTAAAGGGTTGGCTGTGCCCATGTCTGTGATGAGTCAGTATCAATTGCTGTGTGTACCTGGTGCCTGTGCACCTGAGAAGGTACAGTGGATCTCTCCTCACTCCTTGGAGCAGAAGCACATTTTTTTGTAAAGCAGAGCAATGTGGCAGCAACACAATTGTTCTGCTGGGTGAATCCTTAAACAAAGTGAGATAGAGAGAACTGATAGACTATATTTAAAGTCTATAAAAAGTTAACAGCCTCTTCTCAATAATTATGTATCTATAAAAAATAAAGATGATACAGGGCCAAAACTTAATGGCATTTATGTTAATGTGATATTGAGTACTCAGAGGCAGTAGATATCTGCAAAAGTGGGTCACATAGAGCTTAGAAGCTTTATGTTGTATATTCTATTCAGCATGTGTCTGTTCAAATAAGTTTTTTGTGTGTAAAGTGAGCAAGTCACCTCTGGTATTGCACTGCTTCTATGCATGCTGCCTGTGTTTCTGTGAAAGCAAGGAGGACTCAAAACCTCCCATTTGTTGCTGGCTGATACTCATTTGTTTAATATTCACGTGAGGACACATCTCCTGGTTCCATGTCCTTTTATGTGTCTTTATTCATACAAAGTCACTGCCTGCCCAGGATGGGAGCAGATGAAAGTGAGGACATATACTTCCAGATGATACCAGTTCATTGTTTCTTTACACTGGTTTTACAGCAGGCTGGTTTCACTGTGTTGCCCTGCCTTGCTGTAACTGTGGGTGAGAACTTCCATATCTCTGAGACTGAAGGAGTGAAAAGAAATTTCTGCAGAGGCCAGAGTGAAGAAGTATTGTGGGATGAGGAAAAAATACAAAGACCTTTGGGAACTGAGAGAAACATGTTCCTCTCTATTTTTTTAACTTTAAACTCTGGGTCCTAATTTCCTTGCCGCTTTTATGGAAAATTCAAAGTTATATCAGGCATTAAAATGACAAATTGGCTGATTTGGTCTGTTGTTATAAATATGGAGCACTATTTGCTTGTCAGGCAGCTTCATAATTAGCAGCGGTCTATGTGGCAAGAGATCATCAGATCAAGTTTCATGTTTATTCCACAGCCAGCATCTTCCCTATTGCTAATGAAAGTGTCTCCCAGGGACTGGCATATCTGAGCCTGGCAGCTATGTAACATCACTCTTTGAGCTTCACTTCCATCCCAGCCCTCATTCTCACTTGGTTTTTGATTGTATCCTGCACTTATAAATGTATCCTTTTATGAAATATGTTTTCAAATATTGCTTTTTACGGCAATGCAAAAAAATATGTTTTCTAGGAATTTTTTGCTCCTGATAAGTGTGAGTGTATTTTTGTAGGGTGTGTGTTTACATCACCCTGAAGTGTGGTCAGGTTTGTTCTTTTGTATGGACAGAGCGTATGTGTTCAAAAAGAAAGAAAAAGCCATCAGGTTCGTGGTAGTTCACAGTTTGCCTTTTGTTCCTTGCCAAAGCTGGAAGATTTTAGCTGGGGAAAGCAAAATGTCTCTGAAAAGACATGATTTAATGAGGAAAAGAATTGCAAATAATGCAAAGATAGAAATGGGATTCCTTAAGAGATTCCATGCTTTCATTCACTAAAATTTCCCCTGCAGAAAATCTCTTCTTCTTACCTTTTCCCAGTCCAGCCTTCATATTGTTGTTGTGACTGTTTCTGCACGATGTGAAGAAGCTGATGGTTCAGTATAAGCTATAAGATCACAGGACTTTTGATACTGGAGCACTGGATCAGTTGTCATGTCATGACATACATATTCATAACCTAGCAGGCCTTGTAGTCGATTTATGCATAAGGGACTGATAAGAAAAAAATTGATTTATGATGATCTCAAAAACATGGTCTCCCAAGATGTATTCTGCAGCTTTGAGACCTACAGTTTAGGCTCTATTAATTTTACAGTGCTGTCTGGAATTATCCATCTGTTTAAAGGTTAACTGTCTTTACACTTTTGAAATGGGTAGTTCTGTTTTGGTTCTTGCTTTGTTCATGCCACTGATTTATAAATTATTAAATCTATCACTGCACAAAAATACTGAAATTGGTTGCCAGATTACAACATCTACTTATTTCAAACTTTCTTTAGCAACTTCCTGATATTATCTTAAATACTCCATGTTGAATGCTGGGAGGAAGGAAAATGTTGAACCCAATGGTATGTGTTGTACAATAAGCTTCCTGCAAGAAAACATCAATATTATTACACAAATACTGCCCAGAGGAGCACAAAGCCTTCAACACAGCACTGTACCAGACAAACCCTATCATGTGGTCACACAGTGAGAAAGATGGTAGGGTCACCTGGTTGAGACCCACAGAGTTTGATCTTTAATTTTTTGAGTGAAACAGTCAGGCTATAATGTTTGGGCTTTTTTTTGTCTTTTTTTTTTCTTTCTCACTTAGGGCAACTGAGTTGGTTACTCTTCTGCATAGTTATTGTTGGAGGGAAATTAGGAAGAATTTGGGATGGTGATGTGCTTGGGGTGGTTGCAAGCCCATGTGCCTCCCAGCAGGCACCATCCCTTGCTGGAGACTCTGGCTGTGGTCTGGATGAACAGCAGAGTGGCAAATGACCAGTCCATGGTTCCACTCACACAGCCTGTTACTGCATGAGAACAGTGACTGGCTTTATGATGCTTCTTGACAGTAATTAATCCATAGGTGACAATCACAAAGTTCTCATCTCTTGTGAACAGCACCCTTCTGCTGAGGCTCTTCAGCAGCTGGGCAGTTGTTTTCATTTTTTGCATGTGAGCATTTGAAAAGACTTTAAGAACATACAACTTGCAGAGAAAAGTGGCTGAATTTCCACAGAATTTTCTTTTGGATTGCATTTGCATTCACATCCATGGGTTTGTGCTGCAGCTCTCTGTTGTTGGTGCTATCTGAGCATGTGGATCCATTGTGAAAGTTACCTAAGATGATCTTGGTAACTACTGGGCAGTGACAATTTTATTAAAGTTATAATGTCTTCTCCTGCATTTTTCTATATTTGTTTGTACAGAATCTTACAGATATATCAGAGTTTTTTTCTGCAGAGCTAAGCTTTAAAGAAATCATGCCATTAATTTTCTAAGTTGATTTTGGACTCTTAATTAACTTTGGCTGCAGTGTACAAGCTCCAGCAGAAACTTCCTTTCTCAAGGCACAGGAGACCTATCCTTACATTCCCTGCTGCTTTTGGACAGATTCTAACCCAGGAGAGCCATTTTGCTTGCCTTTCTTGCTGGATCAGCAGAGGCAGAAATATCGCCTGCTCAGTTCTCTTGTATATAGAATGAGTGGCTCAGCTTTAGCATAGTTCTGTGAGAAGACTATTTCACAGGAAAAAAAAATGTGCCTTGCAGTATTATTCCATCCCACAGCTTGAGAAAAACTGCATGAGCATTCATCATCTGATGATAGTCAGCCATGGGTGAAGAAGTTTGTTACACAGACTGATAAATGCTGAACAACTACTGTTTCTAGAAAGTAATGTTCAGAGGTTCATGCACTCAATATTCAGATATCTGGCATTTGCATGTGTAAAACTGGAGAAATTCCCAAGAGAATACTGAATAAATACCTTATGATCTGGTCCATTAACTTCAATGGAGAGGTCAGCTCTAGAACTATTAGAAAATAGCATTTTGCCCATATACAATTTGTTTTTCTTTCATTTAAAATTGAAAATAGATAGGCTTTTTTCAAAGATGTTCTATTGTTAAACTAAATTATTTTAGTTTGTGTTGGAAATTGAAGTTCTTGGGTTTGAAGTTCTTGCCTTTACAATGCAAAGTTGAAAATTTCTACATAAAAAGACACTTTATGTGAAATAAATTATTTAAATGAACTCCTAATTTTCCAGTGAAAGCCCAATTATGTTGGAAAATTTTTAACCATTTCCCCAAGAGTGGAATCCTCAAGAGAAAAGAAATATAGCTGGTATATTCTCACAGAATCATAAAACCTATTCAAAGTTAGAGGATGCCTCAAGTGTTCACTTAATTTACTTCTCATAGTATACAATGTTACAGGCACAGAAAAAAGAAAGTAATGGTTCAAATGCAAGTAATGAAGAGTTTAAATTATTATTATCAATATATTTTAAACAAGCATTGGTTTCTAAACCATTGGCAAATAGTTGTTTCAGTGTAACTCTTAATGTGTGACTTTTACCCAAATCAGCTCTGTGTGATTTTTGTTGGTTTGTTTGTTTGTTTGTGTGTGGTTGTTTTGGTTGGGTTTTGTTTTGTTTGTTTGTTTGGTTGTTTGTTTTTGTTTTTGTTTTTTGGGGTTTTTTTGTTGATTTTTTTTTCCCCTCTTCTCAGAGATTCCAGTTAGGAGCAGGTTCTTGCTGTGCCAAAGCATGTAGGGATACAGGACTTAGAAAGAAGCTCCACAGCGAAGCAGTGAAAGGCATGTCATCTGAAGAATCCCATCTCAAAAGTTTCCCTAGACATCACACTTCTTCACAGAAGATTTCCAATACACACTTAAATATGCTTTTGTCAGTGAACCACATGTTCTTTTTGAAGGGGGGCAACATTTGTAATTTCAGTTTCACCAAAGATTGCACACCCCAGGTTGAACTTGCCAATGTGTATCATCCATGAATGTAAAATGTCAGTCTACAAATTACCAATCTCTTCCTGAAGTGCTATGGTCTGTGAGCAGACAGGGTTTTGCTTTTTAAACAAGAAGCAAGTAAGTGAGATGCTGTTGTAGCAGATAATTGCTAAAACCAAACCTCATGACTGTGATTGCAGGAGCTGTTGTGATAAATACAGGTAAAAATTGCAAGTCTGAAGATAAAAATGCATTTATTCAAGAGCTTTCCATGGCCACAATGTAATTGAAAAGGATGCTGAGATCTCATTACTGCTGAAAAGGTCTCCTCGCTATGTGGAAATGTGGACATAAAGCAATAGAGGAGAGCTGAACATTGCAAACATTGACCCGCTTCCTTTGACTCTTGATTAGTCTGGGGATGAGGAAGATTTGCACACCCATCTGCAATCTCTTGTAAATATTGACTGCTAGGGAGCAATGCCATGCTGCCAGCTCACAGCAGTGCCTGCCTTTGTCCCTGCCAGATTGTGGCACTACAGATAATGACTGCCCTGTACATGGAACGTTTCATCGTCCATTTAAGGAGCTTCAGATACTTTAGGTACAGCTCATTTGTCCAAACCAAGGTATCTAGGACCATCTGAGACACCCTGGTCAACCTTCTGGTCCCTCAGCTGCCAGGTTTGCTGTTGGCTGGGTCTCCCTGGTCGTATTCCCCAGTTATCATGTGGATACATAGGACACCTCTAACTGCACAAGCTGCTTTTGTCTGGGATACTAAATGATGCCCTTAATGTGTCTGTGTCTGAGAGCACAGCTACCACACAATGACAGAGCCATGGGCAGTCAGGCACTTGCCTGACAAGCACTCCAAGAAATTTAGAAGCATTGTGGAAAAACTTATTGCAGTATCATCTTGGTGGAGGCACTCCAGAATCTAAGGGAGTTTTGGACAAGTGGTGCTCAACCTCATGACAGTGGTAAATACTTGAGGCACTCCTTTAAAGATTTTGGAAGCTGCAGTGTTTTTCAGAATGAGATTTGATCCGTCAGTCAGAAGCTTGTGCTTGACAGGCCCACTAAAAGAGCAGAAAGCCGAAAACAAAAGCTAAAGGAAAAACTATCAGGTTTCCTAGCAGGGAAGACAGCGCTGTGAGCACATCTAGAAGCTTGCAGGAGGGAGACAGGGATGAAGAGGTGTGAGCATGTTCAGTAAAGTGCAAGGCCTTGTCTGACATTCCCGTGCTCCTCCTGAAGGTCTCTGGAGCTCTCAGACCAACGCCCCACCCTGCAACCGGTGAAAAGGGCAGAGTTAAAGCTTTCTAAGTTTCCAAGTGAGAGGTGGGATTAGAAACCAGCAACCAGTCTCAGCCCAGACCAGCTGCTTGTGTGGGAGGGGGGGCACAGAGAGAGGGACATTTTTGGCTCTAATGTCAAGGAACAAGCCAAAGCTACTTCTCCAGTGTCTAGAGCCCAGAAAGTGCTTATGGAAAAGCAAGGAAGAGAGGCTGCACTTGTGTGGCTTTCCCTGGGCTGCCATTAAACTGCCCCTGGGGATGGATGGTTTGGAAAAGAAGTCATGACTGAGCGAATGGCATTAGCCTTGAAATTATTCCTTAGGACTTGTATCCTTTCCTGCTTTCAGGTAATGCCTGTGAAGCATGCACACCAATAACAATTCCATTTGTCTGGGAAGTACTTGGAATTATAGCTGCAAGCATCAGCAAACGGAGCTGGGGACCGTGAGCCATTTCCCCTCTGCCTCAGAATCCTGGCTGAAGTCCTGCTGTTCCTTCATGTGCCTGCCCACGGAGGGGCTGGGGAGTGGCAGGTCACCTCGGGTGCTGGCTGCTGCCCTGAATTTGGGCACAGCAGCTGTGATGGCACCAGTTACCCATATCAGTGGGCAGCCTGAGCATGGCCCCCAGCACTTGTGACACAAGCCAGCCTGCTGCTCCTGTTACCTCTGCTCTTGGGTCACTTGCACAGCATTTTGAGTCCAGATACACGTAAGCAGAGCTTGGATAATAGTTGGGAATAAACAGGCATGGGGTCAGCTGAAGTCTTATTCTATTGCTCTTTCAGTTACTCTACACAGAAGCCTTAATACTGATGTAATAAGCTGATGGCTAAGGTAAGTTTGACTTAGGGCAAAGAGAAATTAGGAGGAAACAGAAAACATGGAATTTCCCCCCCAAAGCAGCTGACAGCCAACTTGTTATGATACCATTTACTAACAATAGTGCTAGGGGTAGTGAACTATCCGAGGATATTTTTCCAATCCTTCCACCTTTCCCCTGCTCCTACTCCCTCTTTCTGTTCAAAAAGATGTTTTCCTGCTGGATGCAGGTTCAAAACCTCTCAGAACTTGCTGGGCATGTTTTTTGTTAAGTGCCAGGTGGTGAAATAAAAAAAGACAAGCACAGAGAGACTTTTTGTTACTGTGATTAATTTTCACATTCTTACAACTCCTGATCCCGGCTGCATCCTGATGTGGAAGATTCAGCATTTAAATAGCATTCAGGGGTTACTATTGATCAGGGGGCTGGGGGGAAGTGCATTTATTCCTCCTGGATTACTCCTTCTCCTGCTATGTAATTATTTGTTTCCACTTGTAGTGGTTTTTGTTATTTAGTGTTTAAAAGTAGTTTAATTAATCTCTTCTGTTGTTGTTTTGAAAATGTGACAGACACTCATGAGATAGATAACAGATTGATAAAGAACACTTGAGGGGACCCTGGAGTGCTCATCATTTGCTAGGTAGGGTATGTTAAACATAATACTGGTAAGATCAAGCCCTCCAGGACAAAAAATGAAAGAGGCATTTAATTGGAACACTTAGCAATCACAAAACCAAGACAGAGGTTAAATTGTTTTGAGCAAGAGAAATTAATACATTAAAGGTTACATTTCCAACTGTGAGGCTGCAGAGCCAGGCTCTTATGCAGTGTCAGAATTACATAAGGCAGAAGAAATGGCTCTGAAATGATTGTGGAATCATTAACAAAAGCCAAGGCAGAGTAAGACATTTCCCAGCAGGAGGGTGTGAAGAAGAATAAAGACATGGAGAGAGCTCATTAAGAATGAATTGCAGACCATAAACATTTGAAACCACTAAGTGTGGAGTTCTATCTGTTATCTAATGACTCAGAAATTATAAAACTAGCAATGACTTTCAGAAAAGGAGTTGACTTTGCAGGAGGTTGTTTGCCATTATGAAAAAAAGGTAATTTTTTTTTTCTAGTTGGAGAAAAAAAATAAAAATCCTTCATCTTTGTAAATCAGCACAATTTAAACAACTTCAGCTATACCCCAGAGAGATTTCCTTCTGTATAATTACACATTGTCTCAGATTTAGTAACAAGGATGTTGAAATGGAGGAACTGCATAGAGGATGAAGGAAGAGACAAGTGGTTCATTTCTTACTGTCTGACTGCAAATGATTAACCTCTTCATCTTTGAAAAGATCTAGCAAGTGCTAAGAACTCCCTAATTAGTAGGAATTTAATTTTCCTCATTTTGATTAAGGTCTAGACCAGTCTTTCCCTGATAAACAAATGATAGTCAAAGAAACAAGGGTGAATTAAATATGCTGACCAAATTCTGTTTGGTTTATATGATGCAGCCTCAGCAGATCTACACATAACACAGAAGGTGGCAGATTATCTGGCAGAAGAAGCTAATTTTTTAATTAAAAAAATGTAAGACCCAACTACTGCACCAAACTACCTAGGCATTCCTCCAGTCTTCCCAAATGTGTTTGTTTTCTGTGGGTTGGATTTCTACTGAAAAGGTTTCCAAATTAAGCACCCTATGGGATGAGTTGAGGGAGGAATAGGAGAAGGAGCAAACAAGCAGGTTCAAAGAGTTGCATGAAAGAAATCCCCAGGGGAAAAAAAAAATAGTTGGAGGTTTGGGGACGTCATGGTTTGACTCTGGCACAATGCCAGGGAGAAGAACTGTGAGGAAAATGACCACTACAGATTATGGAAAAGTTACAAAAGCAGGTCATCTTGGTCTACCCTAAATTCTTTTGGTTGCTGATATGAAAATCTTGCACTGTCCTAAAAAACCCCAAACATTTCACTATCTTTAATCATTCTCTGTTTTACTGAGGTAAAATTTTAACAAATTTCCCCTTTATTTAAATTAAAAAAAAAATCCTGAGGAATATATATTCATCCACAAATTCATCCACAAATTCATCATAAATTCATGAGTGCAATGGTTTACCTATATTTGCATTTACAGGCAAATAAAACTGGCAAGCCAAAGTGCTATCCCATTCTGGTGTGAAAATGGAGAATGACAGCCTCTGGGAGAAGGCAGGCAGCAAGGTGGGATGACTGTAGAAAGGTCAGTGGCAGAATTAGCTTTCATATGGTAGGCACAAAAACTTCTTATTTCAGGTGGGTGCAGAGCTGGTTAAATGCATGCAAGGTCCATTTAATGGATCCAGCTTATAAAATCAGCTGCTACTTTCTGACCAGCAATTATTTTGATGGTTGAATGAATTATGGTTCCAGTTAAAAACAGTTAGATGTCTAAATTGGAGATTATGGCTGTGCAAAATATCTCTCCTTTGTTGGCTTTCTCTTGCATTTTAAAAGTACACACATCTAAGCAGGAATAGGAGCTACAAATAATTTAGGTGAGCTGAATTTATCTAAATTTGCTGGTCGGACAAGCTGGGCTTTGCTCTCTGCTCTGACAGGGAAGCTGACCCACCATTGCTGGCGCCTTCAGCTGCAAACGGGCTCAAAGCTGGAGGTGACATTGAGGTGTCAGTCACAGCCCTGCTGTGTACTGGCCCGAATAGAAAATACCCTGTCTACAGCAAGGACCTGGCCTGGGGATTGTGCTGCCAGAGAGAGTGTTCCCTGTGCCATCCCAAAGCCACTCACGTGGTGAAATGTCAGTAGATATTTTTCTGCTCCTAATACTTTGCTCCCCTTGGCAAGTACCACATCCACCTGTGTCATTAGAGAGACAGACCCTCTTGCAGTGACAGGGAAAAAAGGAAAAAAAAAAGGCAGGGAGGAATTTTATTAGCTTAAAATAGAGGCAAATGTTGTGGGACAAATTCAGTCCCTTCTGAAAGGAATGCTCTCCTGTTGTTTCCAGGAGACATACAAATTAAAATCAACAGTCCTGGATGTGACTGGGACATACTGAGGGAAAGTGCACGAGTAAAATGGCAACAAAAGCATATGTCCTTTCTGGCATTGTCCGTCAGCATGAAATATTCCTGCAGAAGTATTCAAAAAATTGTGTGTTGTAGGGATCTATGTTAAGATCACAAAGTTCAGCTTGTCATTCAGACTTCAGAGGGGAGCTCGTTCATGAATGGAGGAGGAAAAGGTCTGGAATTCATAGGAATGGGAGGGGGAAAAACCCAAATGATCCTGAAATTTCTTTAATAAATAACCAGGATGGAACAGCTCCAGCAGGCAGACCAGAAGTGACAGTCAAATGTAAATGTATCACTCAGGACACCATCAGGCATTTCCCTCCTGCTGCTATTTGAGGATCTCTGGATGCTGCAGGAAGAGGTTTATTGTGGTGCAGATTTGCTGCAGAGTGTGCAGCATGCTGCAATAACAGAGATATTTCCAATGGTCTTTGCTGCAATACCATGTACTGTATGTACTTAGCTGAAATCAATGGGACATGTAAATGAGAATAGGCAGAATCCCTTCCACGGCGAGGAACAAAGCATCTGTGCTATCCTAAGCAAATAAAAGGATCAGCTCGTGCAGGACGCACAAAGAGCTGTGACCGCACTGTACCATGAGGGGTCTGTTGTGAAGTTGAATATGTGTAATTTCCTAGTGGTTTGGGCAGGGCAAGGGGAACTTAATACAAAGCAAGCAAGATCTTTGCATGCTTCTAGCAGTGAATATTAGGTAAAGGCATAAAACAGAGGTTTGATGAAAACATCTGTGATAGGAAAGCAAAATCTTTAATGGGAGGAAAAAAAAGAAAGGTTGCATATATATAACTACTGAATAAACAAATTATATGTCGAGTCTAAATGATTAATTGCCCTGAAGAAATATATGGAACAGGCCAAACTGGAAAGAAAAGAAAGAGCATATTTCAAGGACAAGACAAAATCAGACCCTAAAAGAACCATGGTTTTCAGAAATCCCCCCCTTGAAATAAATGTCCTTCTAAACATCCATATGCCCCTGACTAAACAAAATTCAAATAATAAAATAAAGCAAAACCCAGTTACTTAAGGGAGAGATGAGGGTAGGGAAGAGGGAGGGAGGGAAGAAATACACCAGATAAAGAGGAAATATACAGTGTAATATTTCATCTGCTGATATACCACAGTGAAACATAAACTAATCCTCATTCATATGGGAATATTCACTCAGAATTTACTTGTGGCTTTGGTACTTTTTCTTGACTGGTTAGGTTCCAGGTCTTCTGGAAGACCTGGAAAATTTGAAAACACAAATGTAGATAAGAATTAAGTGTATCAATTCACTGTTGAGTTGCCAGTTCCTCTCTCTGTCATAAAAAACCCCCACACCTTGCACATTGCATCCCTTTGTGTGTGTGTATATAATAAAATAAATATGTTTAATGTCGTGCTACAGCTAGGGGTCATATGGATATACTTATATACATTCACACACAATACCCATTGCTCAGTTAAGTACAAGGGAAAAAAAAAAAGATATTCTTTTGAAGACCAAAAGTCAGACCCAAGGTAACAAAAGTAAAGCGTAATTTACCCTGTAGTTAAAAACCAAAGGAGTCTTTTTACTAGGGGGCTGCTGGTTCTATTCATGCCATTCCAGAAGAATATAAAAGAGACGCTTTGGGATTTTGAAGTAAAAATTCACAACAGTATGTCTTTACTTTTTTTTTTCCCTTCAACCAAGACATCTTTTGCCGGAGTCCTTTATCTAGAGCTTTGTATACATATTTTTAATCCTATACAAAAATGATAGGATGTCAAGAAGGATCTATAATAACACCATTTTTTTTATTTCACTTCAAAGACTTGGCAATTTCTGATCCATGTGACATTCACACTCCTTCAGGGTCAAACAACATCTTGCAGCCTTCATAAAATGATTAAATATTTTAAACAGCTCCTGCTTATACCTCCATCGCCCCTCGAGACTGATACTGTTATCGTTTTTGTCAAAGCCAGTTTCCATCCGCATTTGTCATTCCTGCTTGCATTTATGAGTTATCAATCGCCACGTCAAAATGCAAAATAACTGATGTTCTCTGGGCGGGATTGGATGGTCTATCTGGGGCTTTTAATCAATGCTGATTTTTATTTTCCATACCCATACATAAATCTTTACCATTCTGGGCCACATATAATGCGTTTGTACAAAACGCAGTGACAGAAGCAGTAGTTATATTATCAAACATTATACCTCGGGGCTAACTGAGTATCAAGGGCTTTCAAAAGGGAACATTGGGAATTACTGTGCAGGAGAGATGGCTGCAGGAGAGAATATAAGGGATTGGTTGTTGCCATTTATAAATCAACATCATGCAAGCTAATCCTTCTCACTTAAATGCAGCCCAAATACTTTTCCTGATACTCTGAAACTCAGCCCTATCTATTTTTTTTAAAGCTTGCATAATGCACATGAACAATGGTTATATGCATTTTCTTATTTCTTGAACTTTTCCCTAGGGATGTATATAGAAACCATGCTGCCGTGTTGTTTTCTTCTCCCCAAGGCCCACAAGCCAGTAAATATCCACTTTTTAATCATACCTGAATTATTAGAACTCTCTCCACCCCCATCTTTTTTTTTTTTTTTTTTTTTTTTGTCTGAGTGACTATAATAAAAGGGAATGTGTTTCATTCATTAAAAAGGGTATCTGCCTCGTTTATTCAATGAAGATTGCAGTCAGCTATAGGAATGGCTCATCACCCACTCAAAGCAGGCTCCAAGGGCCAGGTCAGGCAGAGTTTGGAGTCAGGGTTGCAGAGAAGCTGAGTGCTGGGTTCCCTGGGAAAACCAGGCACCACTGTGACAGAGCAAAGGTGAGGGGAAATATTCTGCATCCTTTGCAGGGACATGCGTGTGCTGCATGGTGCAGGTCCTTGCCAACTGGAATTCCTTTCTAGCTGGAAAGTTGTCCATATTCCTAATGGCAATAATATTATCACCAGTGTTGAACTAAACTGTTTGGGTCTTCCCTTAACAAGACACACTTTCAGGCTCAAGGGGGAAAGTTGCAGGGAGTAATCATGCCTGTAAATTTCTTCCTTCCTTCTTTCACTTCGGGCAAAGCTGAACCAAAACCTTGATAACATCTGTGAGATAAGGGGCTGTAAGTGGTGAGCAGTCTCTTTTCCTCTTCTTTTGTAACTAAGCTTCCTGCCATGGGACCAAAACCTTTTTATCAAGTTTTCAGCAAAACATTTTTCTGAATAATCCACTTATATTATATGGTTTTCCCTATTGTGTACATAGGCTTAAAGAAAACATGTTTATAAGCCTTTTTTACTGAACTGCTAAAGGACATTCACTCTGGGCATCTCTGGCAGGAAGGTTACCAAAAATTCTCTCTATTACAGACTAATGCGTTTTATTCTTCATTAACTAGGACAAACAGGAGAGTCTTTGAATTGCAGCCCTACTATCTCAGGGGTCACCTTATTTTATGTTTGTGACAAACTACAGTGTTTGCACGATGGCAAAGTAACCTTAATCGTACATTCCTGCTCTGTGTCAGGGTCAAAGTGTAATGCAAAAATTAGGTTAAGAGGACTAGAAGAAAGGTCTCTGACAACCTTTTGGGAACCCAGCATTACCAACCACCATTTTCCAACGTCTGTAAAAGTTTTCCAGGAAAAAACCAATAGACAATGCTGTACCATATTGAAGCATAAGAGGCACCAAAGGCCAAAGTTTATTCTGTTAATTTTTCTGAATATTTATGCCAAACCATTGAAGTACCTATATGCAAATCCCAGCTGCAAAGTGTTCCAATTGCACTCATTTTGCTCTTCAAGTATGGGTGAAATAGCATCATCCTTAATCCCCAAGCTGCCTTCAGATCAGATGCAAACTCCTCTACTTCCTGATGCTGGAGTTAGAAGACCCTGTGTTGAGTGAGAAGAGCACTCCCATCATCTCTGAGAGTCACATTGGAAATGCTGAACTGAAAAAGTAGCAACAACCAAAAACCTTGTACCTGCAAATGTATCTGCAGCAACAAACATCTCTTTAAGGGTTTAGAGACAAGAAAGATAAAGTGATGACTGAAACATGGTTTGAAGACTAATAGTTTATATAGCTATGTGTTGTACAAAAATTAAATACACATAGTGTTTTAATTAAGAGAGGAGAGGTTATCTTTTCTCTAAGCTTCAAGAGGAACTCTTACCAATACTTCAATCTTAATGAATCAAACTCCCTCTGATAATGATACAACATTCACTGCCTCAGCTAAGTTTTAGACCCTCATATAGCAAAGTTGAATGCTGGCCTACCTGCCTTGAAGGATGAACAAATAGCCCTCCTACAGCACCAACACATTTTTTACCTTGTACCAGTTAGTTTGAAGCTGACTTCAGACATGAGAGTGCTCTTATCATTGTAATTGAGGAGAGTTTTGGTCAATACATGCTTTTCCAAAGCAGGACCCAAAGACCTGCACCCTGATGAGAGTGTGGAAAGACTTGTGTGAAACTTAATGAGGTCCAGTCTGGAGGAAGTAGCCTTGCTGATCTGGTGGTGTGCATAGGGCAAGAGTTATGACAGCCTCTTATCTTCATATCTGCTCTATAGGTAAGGTTCAAATTAGATATTAGAAAAAAAAATCACTGAAAGAGTGGTTAGGCCTTGGAATAATTTGATCAGGGACGTGGTGGAGTCACCATCTCTGGAAGTGTTAAGAGGTGTCTGGTTGCAGCACTTGGGGATCGGTTTAAGGGTGATTATGGTGATGCTGGGTTGATGGTTAGACAAAATGATCTTCCAATGTTTATGATTCTGAGATTCTATATGTCAGTGTGCAGGCAGTTTTCTGTATGATACCCAGGAGATCTGAAGACCAAACAGGTTTTTTGGTGTCATGCCAGCAGAAATCTCTGCTTTTGCAGGTGGTGAGAAGTGAGGCGTTCTGCCTAGTGTGTGTCCAGTGGTGCATCTGAAACTGTTCTGCAGTGAGAGGAAATCCAGGAGATATTCCTTCCCCCAGGAATGTGTGCAGAGGACTTTGGTTTTGGGCTGGTTGTGAGCTCTCCACTTGATATCCATCTTCACCAATTATGTGGCCTTGTCTGTGTCATCCAGCTTCTTTCCAGCTCTGTGTCCTAAGAGACTGAAAGGAAACTAGCACACTTAAGACTCAAATCTAGTGCCTCAAATAATTTTGAATAGGACACTGACTCATGTAGCCTTGCTGAAGTCAATGGGGTAATTTGTATAGTATGAACAATTTGGTGTGAATAAAAATACAGGAATAAAACCTCTGTTTAGCTTGGATTCCTGGTGATGAGGCTTGTTTGACCTGAGCAGACAGCCCTCATTTTTTATTCAAGTTTAGACTCTGCAGATGTAGTTAAATTCTCTTGGTTCTCCTGTTTCTGCTGATGGTTGGGATCATCAATATTTTGGATCTCATTTGGTTTGTAATGTATTTTATCTGGCAGCTGTGTCTCCTGCACTCTTCTCTGGCTTGCCTGGATGAGTGGGTGGTTCTCTGACTCTTGGCATGCATTGATTTTTTTTTTAACTTCTCCTTTTGGCTTCCCATCCTCTGCAGTGGAAGTCACATTAAATTCACTTTAAATAGCTTCTCTCAGTTTTGGCCTTCAAAAAAGATGAATTATTCTGAATAGTTTTAGTAATAAAGTGCATTTTCTTTCCCATAGGATTTTGAGTAGCAAATTTCCATGTGTGTCAGAGACCAGCGATGTTGCTAGGCTTCTGGGACCCTTTGGAAAGTAAAGACAAAGATCTCACTAATCACCTTTATCTGTCTGTGGAACTTGTTTTTGAGTCACTAATCAGCAGATGTTACCTAATGCTTAGAGTTTGCTGTTTTAATAGTTAAAAGTAGTGTCCAGTGGAAAAAAAATGCGAAGCTTCCCCCCTATCTCTCCTTCTGCCAGATTCATCTACCTCAGTGGGATCTATGCCTTACAGTTTTACAGGTGGAGTCAACTTCATTTTTTACAAGTATATGGTTTGTGGGTGCTGAAGGCATGAAGGATTAAACAAAAGATCTTGTCTTTCATTATCACTGCTCAAATTAAATATGAACCTAAACTTTCCAGGATTTGTCAGTCCATCCATCTTGAGGAAAATATGCCAGCACCACTGAATTTGCATGGTTCCTACAGCCTCCTACCGGGACAAAAATAAATTGACCTTCAGACATGTTTTTTGCTGTGTCAAGTCAGAATTTTCTTCCCCACACTGGCCACTCCTAAAATGATGAGTGTCAAAACTTCCAGGAAATCTTTTCAGAAGGAACTGAGATTTCACAAAATATTCTTTGTTCATGCTTCTGACTTAAATAGTAATAAAGACGCTCTACCCTAAATCTTCGAGGCACAAGAAATTTATAAGCAGAATGAGAGAGGTTTAAAATAAAGCAAGGAATCTAATTGCAAGATTATCAGGAATTTGCAATTTTGCTAAAATATGTAAAATGACAAGGTTTGTCTTTATCAAAGAAAATGATCCATCTTGGGTCATTGAGCAGTGGCTATAAATATAGACATGCTATCAATATCTAATCTGAATAGCTGTTCTTGCTGGAGGACACAGTGCTTAAAGCACTTGGTTTTCTGATCCCACTCACTCCTACAGTTTAGTTCTTGTGGTGTGAAAACCTCACAGATTTTAAGGTCCACTCTTTAAAGGCCAACTCTCTGTCTCCAACCAGCACCCTCCATCCTGCCCAATGCATGCCTGTAGGTTAGGGTGGGGGACCTTCATTGTGTTTCACCAGTGCTTCCCTGGGAGGGAAAGGTGACTTGCTCCAGGGTGTCACTCCTCTGTGCCACACCTGTCCAAACTGTGCCGAGTCCCCGGTGCCTTTTCACAGGCAGAGCTCTGCTGGTTGCAGGGTGTTTGACATTGTCAGGTTTTTGAAGAAAATTAGTGAACCTCACGTGTCTTACCCATCTGGAAAGAATAACAGAGTCTCCAGAGATTACACCATGACCAGAATAATGGTTCCATATTCAGCCTTTTGAGACTTTTCACTTCCATAATGAGACAAAGGACAATTACACGGCCTCAGCAGCCAAGGCAGGGTCTCATGATTCCTTCTGCTATGTGACTGAAAGGAGAGGCATGAATAAGCTACTAACTCTACACAACATGAGTCTTAGTGGGATAGGGAAAGAGAAGCCTGATACTGAATTGGTTCTCTGAAGAGGTCTTGGCTTAATTGCTTTATTCACTTAAATTTAAAATATCAAATGCTTACAAAATAAGACTAGTAACACAACCAGAAATATCTGCTGTATACCAGAATATGAAAGATAGTTTCTGGATGGAGGGATGTAACTCTAAATTGTGGGGTAGATTGACTTTTGTCTTTCTTTTTAATTATTGTATAGTTTTCCCCCACAAGTCACTCATTTAGCCTAAAAATAGCTATTAATTTGCTATTAAAATAAGAGGCCTGTAAGTCGGTTGATTCAAATAAATTACAAACCTATGATTTCCCTGAGCTTAATCCATATAAGAAAGAACAGAATTAAAGTGAAATCCAGGTCTCTAGGAAAAATACTTTTCTTTCCAGTGGGGTCAGGACAACATATTTTGATGCATATCCTTCAATGAGATGAAATGTCATAGCACCATTAATTTTTGTTGATCTAAAAAAAATCATCATTTAATGTTCAGATCCAACGTGTCTGAAAGCAAACTAGCATAAGGCAGGTCTGAGTGCTGGAGAGTTATAACATGGGTGATCATTTTGAAAACACCTCCTTTGCAGGAGAAAGGGTTGCCAACATCACATTCCTGGGCAGAATTTACTGTGGAAATACTGGCAACATGTAATATGTGACAATTACAGTTAATTTTACTTGAGAGTGTCAGAATCAGCACCTGGAAAGTCACAAGGACCTTACCAATGTTTAAGTGAAGAAATACATTGCTGTTAAAAACCAAGGTCCAAGCATTTTAAAACTTTAAATATGAAAAATGGAGAGCGTAAAAAAGCAATATGGGAGAACTGCAGAGAGGAGGAAGAGCCTGTGGAAGCAGTCTGTGGACAGGACTAAGGTAAGGTGAAATAAGCCTGATAAATGTGGAAGTGTCAATAGCAAGTAAACAGAAGATAGCCTGGTATGTCTATATATGTGTATGTGTTGGAGGATATTAAAAAAATCCAAGTGAATGCAGAAGCTTGGTAAATCCAATAACTTTTGGTCACATACTTTACAACTCTGAATCTGAACTACACACAGATGCTGTTACAGACCTCTGAGAGTCCGACTACCAGGAAATACTGAGGGCTCTGCTTCATGGTTCTAGGAGCATCTCTAAATGGCACACAGTCAATAAGAAAAACCAGCAGTTTCTGAACAGTTTGTGTTCCTAGACCTCCTTCTGAACATATACATTTTCTCTTTACCTGCAGAAAGAACATGGCCAAGTCCAAGCCAAAGTTTCTCCACAACACAGCAGACAGAAACATTTTTTTTTCTAAAATGAATGAAGAGGTAAGTATGATTTTTAACCTTATGATAATTAGGGGAGTTTGGTGTCTCTGTTAAAAACCATCCCCTTCCAGCTTTAAGTGTGGGGGGCAGGGGGAAGCAGCCAACTGCGTTTGGGCACCAGAGTGATAGGAGCAATGAGACATTTAAAATAAAATAAAAACCCTGTGTTATGACAAGTGACTAAAACCCACAAATGAATGCAGAAGTCTGCTATTTAATGTAGTGTATGCTGATATTTAAGCAGGTTTATATCTGTCAAACAAGCCTCTTTTCTAAGACTGGCACAGACTGTTCTGCGTTTGGTTTCCAGAATCAGCAAATTACATTGGCAGAACAAAGCTGTCATATTTGGTGGTATTTTGTTACATCCATTATCTCACTTAAGTTTAGACATCTCTTAGCAAAATCAGATCCCACTTAAAGACTGCCTTATTTTGCAACATTAAACAAAATGACAGGCTGCTTAAAAAAAAAAAGTTCATTAGCAAGCAATGAGTTGGTGGAAAAACTGCACGGCTGCTTCAGATATGAAGAATGAAAGCATGAAATGCTGTAACCTTTCCACAGCGGGCCAAGAGCATACATCAAGACTGTATTTGACTAAACAAGGGTATTAAATGGCTTCAATAAACAGAATTAAATGGAATGAAAAAAACTGAGGATACTTTGGGTTTGATTAAGGAGGTGTTACCTCAAGACCTGCTTGGAAGGGGTGGTACCATGCACCACTTATGTCTCAGCAGTAACACAGATGGGTCAGTCATAAATAGTGATATTGGAAAGTCTTTGCCAGCCAGAAGACAGTGGGTATACAGCAAAACTGTATGCAGAGCACACCCCTGCATACCCCTGCACACCCCTGTCTTTGAAGGGAAGGTTATGGCGTGGTGTGTAGTGTTTCTTTTTGGGTTTATTTTTCTGAGCCTGCTGAGGGGTGAGCTTATCCTGAAAAGTGAAATTTGGTTTTAATTCAGTCTTCAGAAGGATAAAAAGCCAGCTGCTATCTGCAATTAGAGGCTGAGGGTAATGTTGGTGTGTTGCCACACTCCGGTTCATGTACAGACCAGAGTGATTGAGCCATTTGGTTTTTAAACAGCTTCCCATTTCCTTGTCATCTTCTTGTTTGTGTCCTTGTAATAACAGACATGTCCTGGTCTGGCAAGGCGGATAAGGCACCTACCACAGAGGGGGAGTGACAAGAATCAAGAACACCTTTCTGAGCTGGAGATAGAGTGTCACAAATACCTCTCTCCTCAGCTGCATTGCAAACATCCTGGCTGTAATAAGCCTGGCTCTAATAAGTGGTCTGTAGAGCAGCTGAGGAAACATGGGATTCATCATGGGGGTAGAAGCCATTCTGTGCCCCCAGGGGAAGGTACTACCAAATTCAGGTGGTTCTGCAAGGCAGTCAGTACCCCAGCACAACCAAGGGCCTTTGCCAGGACACGTCTATGTGCAGATAAATGCCTTCCATGGCACCTAGCACTGAGGGAAGAAGGAGTCTGAGCTTAGATAGCTTTATTTTGGTCACTTAATCAGAGCTTTTACCCTCTCAAATAAGAAGTCTTTGAAAAAATTTACTGGGTGCTCAGAAAGGTTAATTTCTATGTTCTTCTATTGTTTGCACCCTAAATAGTAAAAAGAGATGTAGTGGTATTATGGGTCCATAATTACAGGGCTTGGGGGATAACCTGTCTTTTCTGGTGTTTTGAATTCACTTCAGCTGCAATAACACAGATGAGAAAAGAACTTACTGGCCAGCTCTACCATTTTATCAAAATTCACACTTTGGGGTGTTCTCTGAAAAAGGGAGACTTGTGATTACATATGAGCATCACATGGCTCCCTCTGTTGCCCCATTCACATGCATATAGACAGTTCGTGTCTGCTGAGGTGACCAGATTATCTGGTCTGACTGTTTTAGAGCTGACTAAAACAGTTAATAAAGATAATTCAAAGTTTTGAACTGAGCACATTACAAAAATTATGCTCTGTGTGTGTACATGCATGTTTATTGAGGGGGGCAGGAGAGAGAAGTTGCTTTTTTCAGAAAGTGAGTAATGCCATCGTTGATTTAATTAGCAAATTCTAGATGTGCTGACAAAGGAAATTTTCTTGGGAGATGCACTGTGTTGTGTCAGTGGTCTAAATGAATAGGCTGAGCTAAGTTCGTGGTAATAACAGATGAACAACACAACTCACCAAACCTCAAACAGTGCATAAATCAATTTGCTGGGAATTAACCACTTGCTTTAAAATTAGGGGTTACTTGACAGGGTTTCAGTGATTAGGTTGTCAGGGACCTGTATTTCTAGCTGGGATTTATCTTTCATGATATAAGTACATCCCCTTACAGACAACCGAGTGAGTAGGGGTAGCAATCCAATGCACCAGGCTAGTTAGGCAGCACGGCTTTATTCTTTGTAAGTACTAGGAGGCATTTGGAGGTGGACAAAGGAGGGCAGAACAGGGACACTTATCAAAAAGAAAATGTGCTGGCTTTGTGAACTACTAATAATGCCCAGGATATTAGTAGGAGAACTGTGAATGAGGGGAAGCATTTCAGAATCCCTGCGCATCACACAGCCCTTCTGTGCAATAAGGAGCTTAACAGTTTGTTAAATGAGATGCCGAAAAATGTTCAATTATACAGAGAAATTAATGAAAAGCAGTAAGCCATTTGGAGGTCACTTCATCTTCTGAAAGTTGAACATTCGTGTAGTACACACAGCCAGGGCCACCATTTTTATGATTAAACTTATATTCCCATGTACTTCAAACAATGGCAGATGGTAGACAGAGCAGTGAGATTAGGTACATATGGTAAAAGCGAGGGCTGGGGGGGAGGTATGGGACAGATGAAGCAAAGGATCACAGGCTCTGATGGACAAATCAGAATGCAAAAGAACAAAAAAACGTTCATAGAAATTGGCCCAGGAAATACGAGGTGTCATCTGTCAGGTCTATTTATTGCAGCATTCCTGCCTTATTTTACTTAGTCTGTGGGGAGTGTCCATCCCCCTCATTCTGCTTTTACTGGTGATGTCTTTCACTGCTCAGGTACATTTATTTTCAGGTGGGTTTTCTGATTATTTCTCAAATAGCATTTCAGAATGATTACCCAGGCAGTTCCAGTGGTGTATTCCAGTTAGCATGATCTCCTTTTGGGTTGGTTCACAGCCTGGATCCCCCTTATGGCAATGGCTCCCAAGTCACCTTTCTTATTCTTTGGACCTACCTCATGAGGTGTGCCAAAGGGAATATCCTATTCAATTTTTGATGGAACCAGGAGTCTAAAACCAGGAATAAAGTCATAGTGTCTGCTGCTGCACTGCAGAGCCCTGGCCTTGGGGGAAATATGGGAAATGGAAAGATAGAAACTTCCACAGTCTGCAAAATAAAAGCTGGCAAGCTCAAAAGCAGTTAATGCAAGGTTTCTCAAAGGTTTTTCAAAGCAGTAGTTTGCCACTTGCTTAACATTACCAAAAACCTAGCTGGTAAACACAGGTGCCTTTTTAGAGCTCCCTTGTCCATCCTGTCATGGAGGAAAGTGCTTTTCTTCTTCAGTTTTCTCCTTCTCTTGTCCTTCCTTTCAGTTCTCTGTCTTGCACCAAGCAAATTTGAGCACTTGAGTATTTAGCTATGCCTTAGCATTCATTCTTCTGGTGGAGCTTCTTGTCCCTTTCTCTGCAACTACTTTCTCATTTTCCCTGTCCATAGCTTCTGTCTTACTGTGATGCCTTTCTCATTCCCACTCTCTTCTCACGTGCTGTATGAGTTTCTGCTTTATTTAACATTTCCTGCTGCTTCTCTTTGATCACCTTTGAGAACGCAATAATTACTTCTAGGCTTTCTGGGCCCTGGATGTTGTACATGCCTTGATCTCTCACTTCTGCCCTTTCATTTGCAGTAACTCATTCTTAGCTGAGTTGTAGGCGCTTGTTTGCAGTCAATCCTTTACCTTCATTTGAACTCAGAGTCCCAGAGCTCTCAGATCAAGCTGGCTGGGCAGGCAACACAGGCAAACCCAAAATAATCCAGGCACTCCAACACACATCTCTTCTGTGTGTTTAACCCTCCAAAATGCAACTGTGTACTCAACAACTGCCTTCGTAGTGGTGATTCCTACCTGAGTCCTATGAAAGGTTCCTGAAGCCCTAGCTGGAGTCTGAAATAGGTGTTCCTGTGGATACCAAAGCCTACCCAGATGAACCGATTGTTAATCTGCAATACTTCTTGCAGCCCCTGTATAAATATATCTTCCCTTGCTGAGCAGGAAGAAATCTACTGGCAGCCTGAATGAAGTAGTGGTTACTACAGTGAAAGTGGTAAAATCTCCTGGCGAAGCCAGTTGGCACAATCAGGGTCATAAAATCACAACCGTTAAAATCATCCTGAGAATGGATACATTCTGTACTGCTTTCTGTCCTCGTTATGATCTCTGTCACAAGAACAAGTTATCCCTGAATTTCAGTGTCTGAGATGCTGTCTTCTCATTTTCATCAAATAATCCCTGTTCTTGTGACAAAAGATTGTAAGTAACAGGAACAAAAATGGCCCCAAATGAAGCCATTCTCATGACAAAGACTGTAATGAGAACAGAAAATGGCACAAAATCAATTCATTCTCATGACAACCTTAAGATTGTAATGAGGACAAGAAAAACAGTCTGAAATTTATCAATTCTTGTGACAACCCTGAGACAGTAATGAAAGCAGCAAATGGTATGAAATTGGTCCACTCTCGTGATAGACACTGAAACAAAACCAGAAAATAGCAACACGTTTATCCATCCTTTTGACAACCCTGTGAGTGGAACAAGAACAGAAAAGGTTAGGAAAATTAACCCATTCCTGTCACAAACAATCTGATAAGTGTAATAACCAATTGTCCTTTCCAAATGGTATAATTCAGCCATTTGAGCACTGGCTTCATACTAAACTGGAGCAGTAATTAAGTTTCAGTCTTTGGACTCAGCTCACATTCGGTTTAGTAGCAGGAGTTCATAGAAACTGAAGAAGGCATGCAAGGTAGGTCCACACCCACTTAGAGAAGCTTTTCCTCTCCAGGGTGCCTTTTGCCAATGCAGGTTTGACCAGCATCATTTTGTTAATTTATTTTCTTTATGTTTATTCATGGAATCCACAGACCTCAGTTACTGAAGAGAAGGGGATATTTTAGTCCCTTCTTCCATGAGCCTGTGGAGCAATCATCCAATGCCATCCCTTTGCAATCATGGATGACATGTGGATGACATCACACACACTTTTACTTGTGTAAAAAATCAACAGAAACAAGTGTGCAGGGAGACAGATTTCTCCTCAATTTCTTTGAAGGCAGGCTTGGTTGTATATAAGAAACTGGAAGATGGCAAAGGAAAATAAAGTAAGGGATGTGGGTAAAAGCCTAGTGAATACAATGATTAGTGAGTAAAAGATGATCTGGCTGAGTGATCTGGCTGAATAACTGAGTATCTGAAAATTATCAGCAGTTGGGAAAAAAAACAAAAAACAAAAAAACAACGGAATAAAGCCATAGAGAATTAGAAAACAATTAAAAATCAGAAGGGTAGGGGCAGATGGGAACAGGCAAAAGTTACCACTGGGATGAGCTCAAATATAAAAGCAGGTACGTGTGCAACATGAAAGAGAAGAAAGCAGGGAGTAAGGAAAGAAAGGTGGGTAGCCTGTGGATTGCCAGCTTGTGCAAACAGAAGGAAAAAGACTGAGCAGGAGACTGATGCACCCAACTGCAAATGGCCACCACAGAGAAAGAAGCAATGAAGACTGCAAGCTGAAAAGCAAATCCTCACTGAATACAAAAAATCTGGTTGGGGGGGATAGGGAGAGAGTTAAAAAGACCTCTGTCTCTTTTTCTGTCTTTTTCCAGCAACCCCAGCTTTCTTTTCTACCTGTAGTTAACTGTGAGTGCAAATGATATCATTAAGTTATCTAGCTATCTGACTGCTCCCACTAGTCAGTGCTGGAAGGCTAAATCCTATCACTTGCACCCAGGGTTAATGCACTGGAGAGAATTGTGGGTGCCACGTAGATTCTTGTAGAATTGGAGGCTGAACTGAGGCCAATAGAAAAAATATATCCCAAGCATTTAGCTGGCACTCTCACACCACTTGGATGACATCTGACCTTTGCTTCTGTGCACGTGTGTTTTTGAGCTGCCCAAGCAGAGAGGAAATCATTTTGAAGTCTCCTGCTATGAAAGCCAGTATCTCCCTGAGTGGACTGACTGTCCTCTGAAAAAGTGTAAATGCTTAACCTCAGTCAAGTAGGCTCAAAGGGCAACACACTGCATTGCTGGAGGAGGAACAGAGAGGGAGAAAGTGTCAGCACGTACATCTGGGAACTATTCCCTGGCTTCCTCTTGGGCTTTTGCTACCTTTTGTATTCACTCTTCAGATTTACAGTCTATTGGCACCTGGCCTTGCCACAGGAAGAGCTCCCATGCAAAGGCATGGATTTCATTATGCTTCCTTTTAAAATAAAGAAAAAACCAGCCCAGGTCTCCACATAAAAAGAGGTCTATCTCTTTAAAAAAAATCCAAAAAGAAATCAGTTGTGAGAGTCACTGTTGCCCCAGTGCCAGCTTTATGCCTTCGACTAATGCGCTTCTCCAGGAGCAGTCTTTAAATGAGAAGTTACGGCTGCTTTTCTGATTGAAACAAACTAGTGTTGATTGCTGATCAGCCATCTGTAAAGGAGGGCATCTCAGGAAGGATATGAGCTAATGAAAAAATGGACCTGATTTGAAAGTGTGATGTGCTTCATGCCACAGGCCAGTCTGAGTGGCATGAGATTATATCAGTGCAAGTGAGAGGTAGATTGAGAATAAGTAACTTCTGTCTTAAAGATTAAATGGCAAATTTGCTATTAAATGTGAAAGACATAAAATGGAATTAACGCTTTGAGGGTGTTAGCTGTGGTTATATACACTCTGAAAATGGCACTTCCATCCTGTCACTTGCATTGTCAAACTGCACACTCTTCTCATTGCAGCTCAATTAATACTCATTCAGAAGTATCAATTAAAGAAATGAGAAATGAAGTGTTGACCCTTAACAGCCACCCACACATCACCCACTTCACAAGCACATTTTGTGTGGCATTACTTCTCCAAATGACCTTTGTAACTGGTAAAATAATATTGATGAAATCATTAGGTTTCTTGGTAACCAATTGATAATTTTCTTCTGGGTTGCTTGGTGCTGATAACATTACCCTTGCTGTAACTAAGAGACAAATGCTGTCACAGAACTGAATGGGGTTTACTGGGCATTCCTGCATTTTATGACCTGAATTTCCAAAAATCCCCAGTGCACAGCTTATCACATGAAAAAACCCCAGAACATTTAAGTTGTAAACGTGGCCATTGCAGGGTGGTTAATTTTTGTCTCATTATTACATTGCATCCAGATGTATGCTCTTCCTTTCTGACATGATAGAAAGTGACAGAAGTAAAGACTCAGTATAGATTTGGATCCAAATTGGGGTGTTAAACCAAACAGCCAGAATTTGGAAGGGATGTGCTTTAGATATATATATATATATTTTTTTGCTTGAGACTGAGGCCAAATACAAACTTATCTATGATATCTCATCAATTTTGAAGCACCCCAAAATCTAACCCCCAAAGTTTTGGGGTCAAGTGCACCTCTAAATGTGTCTACAGATGAACTTAAAAGGTTGAGTGGGGTATTTGCTTGTATTTCTCAGTTCTCTTTCTACCCCTAATTAATTATCTTTCTTTTTCTTTTGCCAACTGATTCAAACTATTCTTGAAATTCCAGCTCATTCAAATCTCTGTGATAGCTGTGGATGGAGATTACTTTTGCTATGCAACTCCCTTGCATAGCTAGATCTTTAGTCATTTGATTCTTTTTTAAATTTCCTTGAATGCTTTTGATTGTGTGGGTGTTGCTGTACATGCCAGTATGCTTTGTGTCAGTTCTTTTCACTGCTTTGCCATTTATGCTTCGTACCAATTCCTTTCATTGTTGTGTGACATTAAATATTTTCCTGCAGGTCTTAAACTCATCAAGCACATTGTTGAGCTGTTTTATTGTTGTTGTTTCGTGTTTGTTTTTTAAATTTTTTTTTTAAATTTAAATTCACATGAAAAGACTGTAATCCTAGTTTGATCCTACCTCAATACTAGGAAGGTCTCTTTCTGCGATCTTTGCACTGCTCACAGGCATTCAATTTTGCTGGAAGATGGCCTTGCTAAGACTCCAGTCAAGCCTAAATTAAATGACCAATGCATATATGCTACAGTTTATTATTCATATCACCACCCAGACAGACTGTCATAGTTTTCAAACAATAGTGCTTGCAAGTTAAGGTTTTCAAAGCTGCTTTAGGGATTCAGTTACTCCATTGCCATGAAGTTATGTGAGGCTAGTTTGAGATTCTCAGGGATAGTGTCTACCCCAGGGAGTGCATGAGAAGAATCTTATGCATGTAATACATGCTTTCCAATGCAGACACCTTGTGGAGGGCCCCTGCAAAGAGGCAGGCAGATGAAAATAGATGGGCCCAACAGCGTCCTGTCATAAGAAATAATACATTTTGCGGGCTGGTCTTTCAAATTCTGCTTATTTTGGTAGCATTCTCTTTTTTGAACCAACCCATCTGGAATGGAGACCTACAGATTCAGTGATACCAATGGCTTAAGTTAGTGTTGCTAAGCATGGTCTGTAGGAAGACTCTCCTGTTTGGGCCCCATCGAGTCTAAACTGTTTATATGGTGATTTCCATACTAAGAAATGGCTTTGTTCCATCATGGGTGCAACTGAGGAACAGGAAATTAAAAGAAACTAACAAAAGTAAACCAAAGAATTTGGAATTGGGAAAAACATGTAAATAAGCCTAAGAACAATGACATATACATTACATTGTGGCTGAGAGCTCAAAAGAAGAGTGTCACAAAATACCAGGCACTGCAACTTAATCATCACCCTAGTTCCTATCTGCATAGTACTGTCTCTGTGATGTCATTACTTTTCATTTTAGGACCCATGTCTGGTTTGTTGCAAAGGACATGGTGTGCTCTGGCGATGTATCTGAGCAATGTGGTGACTGTAGGCGGACATCCTCGGTGCTTGTGTTGTAGGAATGAATAGATATCTCGTGCCTGGAATAAGGAAGGCAGGAGAAGAAAACAGTCATCTGTAGAGCTCTGTCAAAGGCGGGCATCGTACAGAACTGGATGTCCAGAGGCTTCATGTCCAGAGATTTCATCTGTTGACAGGCAAGTTGCTTCCATGGGAAGCCTGACTTTTTTGGGTCAGAGATCTGGTTGTTAGAGCTGCAGACTTCCCGCAAACATGAGAGGTCAAGATGAGCTCTGCTCTGAACAGAGAAAGTATTGTGAACATGCCAAATCCTCTAAAAATCAGACTGTAATTTTTGGAATTGGGAATCCTGAATTCAGTGACATGTTCATATCAGTCTCTGCCTCAGTTTTTATGCATGTAAACCAGAGACAATGATTTCACATTTCTTCATAGTTTATCATGAAGTATAATCTTAAATGCAGCAAAAAATATAACCAACTGTTATGATGTCCCCACAAGAGGAAGGGGAGAAGAAAACAATAGTTTTGTATCCAGTGCAGAGCTGGACAGTGCATGCATGAAGCCACAAGCTGGATAAAGCTAAAATGTAATACTGAAAAATAGCCCACTTTCATAAGCCTTGTTTTCTTTAGATGAGGAAGAAAATGAAGAAAAATAAGACATAGTAATGTAATTAAGGACTGTGCTATGGCACATAAGCAGAAAGAAGCCAAACAAAAGTTTGTTGCTTACCTTAATACTGATTCCTTATATTTTGCCCATCTTCTGGTGAATCTTAGCATTTTAATGTGTTCTTTATTTCTTTTTATACATGATTACTGATACTTGCGGGTATACCTACATACTCATACCTAATATTTAATGAGATCTGTATTCCCATATGTATGCTTTTGGTAGGTGCTGAAGGGAAACTTTTCCATCTGGTGGTCAGAATAACCTGTTGGATTTAGCATGTTACTTACACTGTGTGTGTAATGACTCAAGGGCAAAATTTAAAGGCACTCATCAGAAGAAAATGACATCTATAGAGGATGGAAAATGAAAAAATATTCTTTAGTAATTTTAAAAAAATCTTTCTGAGCCACATTTTTTTTTTGTTCCTGGAGGTACCATTGTAGAGCTTCTGCATAACCACTGGTATTGGCTATTACTGGGATGAAGCAGGGAAAGCTAGGCTGATAGATAGATGTAGTTGCATTACAGACATTTTCCATAGTCACCCCTCTGAGGATGAAAGCATAAAAGAATGTGAAGGTGAAACTTAAAATGTGTATGGATGTTCCTTTTATCTAGGAAAGGACAACTAACAAAGCAGTTGGAGCACGGTATTTTCTTTGCGGGCGCTCCATCAGGTTTATAATGACACATCTTGGAATAGGAGAGTCACAGTGGACTCCCTTGCTTAAGTATCATCATCACTTATCATTTGCAAAATGGAAGGCTTTCTGATCCAGTGTCGGTGTGCGTGACTCAGCCTGGCTGACTGATGGAGAACAGGCGTTCTCTAAAGCAGTTTCGGTTCGCACTTGAAGCCCTGTGCACCATGTGGCACAGGAACATGAAATAAAGCAGCAAGCTCTGTGATTCCCTCTGCCCCAAGCCTCATCCTCACCCTTGGTTTTATGGCCAGAACCACACTGCAAGCTACTGTTCTGGCAGACCAGGAATTCAGCAATTATTCAGTAATGTTAATTGATGGGCATATTGCTCCAACCACATCTTTCCTTGGTTTTGGATTACTTCCAAACATGAACCACAAATGGATCATTTCCAGCATAAGGTTGGGTTTACTTGTGTCATGGAAGGGGATAGCACTCTCATGAGACCTCGGACTTTTGAGAACTTGTATGACTGAGGAGATGATGAAAAAAATTGATTTTTCAGACTGCCCAATTTACAAATCAAACTGGGTTTTGCTGTAGGAAGGCTTATTCAGTCTGAGGAGGAGACACCTACCTCTGATATCTTCTGCCCACCATAAAAGTGCTAGGTAAAAACTATTTCCAGAACAAAGGGTCATGAATAAATTGATTGGTTTAGGGAACACACAAGTGAAATTGTCTTACTGGTAGAGCATTTGAAATTTGGAGTGATTGTCACAAGTGGCATGAAAAATCAAGATCTGCAGGGAGAAGACTTACAGATTTAACGAAGAAGGATTTATCTCTTCTGTGTAAGAGATGAGCTCTTTATACTTACCATATTAAGAAAGGGTCATGTTCACATTTTACCTATATTACACTACTAGGTTTTGTGGATAATAGGGTGAATACTTAGCCCTCTGGGATTACTCCCTAGTTATTAAGTCAAATGCTTCATGAGACACTGTTAAATGCCTGAAACTACTGGACTAACAGGAAAACCTCTTCCTAACCCTTTAGGAACAGGTGGCCTGCACTGAAGTATCAGTAATTTGTAGGCCACTGGCTGTTTGAGAAAGCTTTTCACTTCTTATTCATGCACATTCACAAGATGTTTGCACCTAGATAAACTCACTGGCACTCCTCCAGTTATACAGGTCTGTTAGTGAAAGCAGGTGTCAGGGTGGGCTGAAAGCTCCAAAAAACAAAGAAAAGAAAAAAAAAAAAAAAAAAAAAAAAAAAAGGATAAAGGAAAATAAGCAAAATAATTCCGGGGATAAAATTTTGAATTTTCCTCGCTGCATTTGTACTCTTGTTCACTCCCCATGAATATCATAATTAATGAATTGGTTCCTAAGATTTCTTGTAGAATAGCATTTTAAATGGAGAGCAGACATATCTGCCGAGAGCACATATAAAACTTGTAAATGGGAGCACCCTACCCAGCAAAGCACCTATCAGCCAACCTGGAAGCAGAAATGAGGCCACATGATATGTTTGTTCAGATATACTAGCCCAGGCAGCTACAAACTGGTGGTAAAGAAGCTTCAGAACAAGAAATATTTGTATAAATTATTCATTGTGGATCATTTTGAATAATGAGCAAATCTGAGAAAATAATGACCCATTCACACACAATCCACATGGAGAAAAAAGCAGCTAAAATTGATAAAATTCCTTCTTACAAATTATTTCCTCTGCACTGGGTGTTGGCATAACAGACTCTGAAGCCTGACAGTGCCGAAATAATTAAAATATTAAAATGGCTCCATTTTAATCTTTGATCACATATCTAGATCACGTTGCAGAAATGTCATGTTTACTCATGACTCATAATGAAGAAATGTAGAAATGTCATTATTAGAAACCCTGTTTTTACTGCATCACGTATCAAAATTTGCAGGCAAACCATTACATTTCCTTCTTCATTTTGCAAGCATTTGTTTCCCAGAGGAGCTGAGGCCCACATTTTCAAAACCAGAGGACCTCCTTATACAGGAAATCTGAGCTACCAGATGGCTTTCACTTTCCTGCCACCCACCACCCAATATTTGGGATTGCTCCAAAGTCTCTGCCAGATTCCTACTTCTCCCCTCTTGCTCTAGAAGCCTGGCTCCCAATTTTATTGCACCCAGAAACTATTTATGATCAGTCTTGTAGCATAGATTGAGAAAGAAGTGATGAAAAACTTACCGCATTGCACTAGTCTTCTGCTGGTAATGAGAAAAATTTCCTTCTTCAGCCCAGTTTGACTGCTTTGAGGAATAGGGTAAGTGCAGCCAGTTCAACACAAGTGGGACAGAGGACCTGCTGCCATTCCTGCACTGATAGTGGTGACATCACTTTCCATTTGGAGCAGTATGGCTGAGATCAGCACAGTGAGGAGGTCAGGATGAAATGGGCCACGACCATTTGTCCCGAGCCCCAAACGATCAGCTCCTAAGGAAGAGAAATTATCAGCTCTTCTCAGGTCCTACTGGTCCTCAGGGTGTCTTTTGATATTCAGCAAGTCTAGTGGAGTTGAAAGAGCAAAGGCATTGTTCAGAATCAGAAAGACCTAAATGAAATCATGATAACAGGAACAAAGAGGAGAAAAAAATAAATAAGTCACTAAAATGCTCAGGAGAAAGGAAGAAGCAGGTGTTTGCATACCAGCACATCTGTTCAGAAAATGCTCCTTTAAATCCAGATTATATATAAATTTTGAAGCCTGAAGTCTCTGAGTAATTAAAGATTTCTACAGCATTTCTTTCAGGAAAAAGCCAAAATAGACAAAGGAAGAAAATATTTAGTTTTAAAGGAAAGGCAATATGAAATTCTTCCTTGCATTTTTTCACAATTGGATTTCTGTACAAAGTGCTTCACAGTTTGGGACCATTCAGAGTGTCAATATGAAAAGCTGGAATGTGCAAAAGCATAGCCCTATAAGCACTGAGGGGAACTGATGGAAATACCACAATCTCAGTCACTCTGCTCTCATGGTTTTTGGTTTTGGATTCTTTAAATGAAGTTTACCACCCAGCAGGGCCACCCAGCGAAGAAGCACCTTGTATTTCCACTGGGTTCTTGAGGTGGACTTAGATTTGTTATTATTGTTATTAACAGGAGCACTGGCTAGCACACCACAGGACAGTGAAAACTTCCCATTTCTATTACAGTTGGCAAAAATAAGTTCTTTCTCACAATAATAATTCACATTAGTGCCCTGGACGAAAAGTGAAATTTTTTGGCTTTTTATAATCTGGCAAAACATCAAGTTTTGCTACTTTTGGTTTCTGCAAGAAATTATCCTCACAGTTCCACTCAATGATAACTTGTGTCTTCTTACCAGAAAACTAGATCTGTGTCACTTGTACAAAGGTCAGTGAATTCCAGCTCTAAAACATCTCTAGGAATACAAGTGTGGAAGGGAAGAAGGTATTATACCAGATCCCATTCCATTACATTTCATTACCTCAGTCTATTCAAGGACTGATGCCATGTGAACAGTAAAACTACTTCAGCTTTTCATAGGCTCACTTTTCTTAATTGCTCTTTTCCTTGGTTCAAACCAGTGACCCATCACTCATAGGACCTGTGCAACATGCCAACACCATCCAATGCTCTGCTGGTGTGCTTGATGCAATGTATAATGCTCTGCAGAGAAAAGCTCTGTAGCAATCCTTGCTATTTGCTGCATAGTATGAAGGCTGCCCATGTGTCCACTCTTCTAGAGATGCATGAAGAGGAGGAGGAATGCTGAATATGGTTTTCAGATGAAATACTGTAAAATGTTTTCAACAGCCCCCGATTCTGTTTAAGCAACATATTTACTACTAGGCTTTCATTACCATTAAAGGAGCTTTTTGAAGTAGCTGTTTTCATGAACACATTGATTCTCTGCTACTACTGACCCTGCCTGGTAACACTTTAGTTTAAATGTCCATCGCTATTTACATTAACTAATGGTTAATTACAATGGAATTCCTGGGGAAGTGCATAAGACAAGCCATAAGAACGCCAAATGAGTGCATTAATGATTGGTGCTATCACAGTGAATACCAAATGATTTCATAATGACTGGGGAGGTAATATATAATGGAAAGAATTGCTCCCTATTTGATATACTCTCCACAGAACTACAACTCATTCTTGGACATCATTCAGAAACTGCAACACAGCCTGGAGGCCTTTTTCAGTCCTGCAAGAAGCTTGCAGTTGTGGACTGAAGCTCAGTCCACACCCTTGGAGAGAAAGACATGTGTTGGAATTTATTTTTTTATTGCTCATTGTTATGAGTTGCTGCTATGGCCCAAAGGGCAATAGCTCATACTCAATGCTGGAGAGAATCTGAGTTTCAGAACGTCACTTGCCCACTGCATTTGAGTCGATATTTGACCTAGAGTACAAGAGGAAATGCTTTTACCAGAAGGGAATAAAAAAATGTGTTTCTGGGCTCAGGTCTCTTATTAGTGCAAGTTACCACAATCTTCCTACTCTAGTTTGGGGTAATTTTTTTGTAGGACATTTATCACCATAGCATCTGAGGACCAGGGTGACAAACTAATGTATAATATGTGATGTGTTTCTTATCTCCTTTGGGGATCTTTGCCTTTGCCAACTCACCGTAAAATGAGCATCAGTGCTGGGAAGCAGGACAGATCTTCAGGGAGGTGTGTACCTGTGTTAATAAACAATGGAGGTATCTACGATTTGTTGACATTTGATGCTGTAGAACATGTCCATATGGCACTAAACCAAGATTTTTGTTTTATATTATATAGAAGGTTTGTTTAGATCTGAGAAAAAAAGTTTCCATTAAACCTTATAGAAATAGAAGTTTGGATTTCTTCTGTTTAACTATCCAAGTAAAACACCAGCTTCCATTCCAGTATACTTGGAAGAATAAAGAGAGCAGATGAGAGGCCCAACCTACAGACCTCCACAGTCATTTAGAGTCTGTTCTTTGGATGAAACTCTATGTGAAGGACAAACTGCTGCACAGCATTACCAGGAATTCATTGTTTTAGGAGAAAGGCCAAACACTAGTAGGCACTGAAAAGTGAAGTGGCCCGTAGCAGAGTGGTGAGTGTCCCTGGCACTGAATATCTTGGTGGCAAAGACTACACATTTGCCAGTTTTGCATTCAAAGAGTGGATTGACAAAATAATCTGATGGGTCTCTTCCCTCTTTAATTTCTGTGATTTAAGAGGAGGAGTCTGTCTTTAGTAACCAGTGGGCTCCAGCTCCACAGGAATAAAAGCATTAAATGCAATGTTTCTGATAACTACAAATTACCCTATGACTACTGTAGCGCCTGGGACTTTCTGGCGACCCACCGCGAGAGCTAATGAAGATGCCCTTTTATAAAGCGCAGGATTCCTGGCAGTTATTTTTAATGGGTCATGCTGTGTTAGAAAATCATGCCTGCAAGATTCCCCGGAGTGGCAGTTGGGATGATATTACTTTCAATGAATCACAGCAGCCACCATAAGGGCAGGGCAGTATCTATGGCAGCAGCACCGAGCAATGGCGCAGCATCAAATGAACGGCTCAGCTGGTGACATCTGGCCCCTCTGATCATAACAAATCTGTAGTGAGCAGTACTCCAAAGAGTCCGTCCTTCAAGATGATATGTTAAAATTAGGTGTCTTTTTCTCTTCGTGTTGGGTGACTATTCAGGCAGGCATGAGAGATCTTATTAAAAAATGTGGGAAGTAGTGGATGAAAGTTGGGCTCCTAGGTTCACCTTTCCACAGTAAACAATAGTTTTACACCTTATAAGTGAATTTGGTAATGGAAGATAGGTCTTAGGTTTGAGAGATGCTCAGAGCAGGCAAAAAGATTCTGCTGTGGGCATGAAGACCTTTGGGAAGTCTAGGTAGGCACCAAGCAGAGTTTTCTCGACTTTTGGTTTCCTCTCTCAAGGCTGGGTGGGATCCTGGAGAGAAAAGTAACTTAATGTTGGGGATTGCTTTCTAAACATAAAATATTATTACTAATTTCCGGTCTCACTGGCCACTTCATTGTACCAGGGGATGTTTTTCACGTGCTTGCACAGTGCCTTCCGTGAGAAAGAATTTTCTTAGTGATACTCGGACATTGTGAAGGCAAGAGGTGGAACAGTCTGTGACAAATAATGAGAGTGAAATGCCAACCTTTGAAAGGGCTTTGCTTTCCCTACACTGAGTGCTTTAAAAAGCCATCTGCTTGCTTGAAATGGCTGCAACACATGGTGCTCTTCCCCAATCCAATATGTGCTGCAAATTGTAGGCACATGGATCTAGTCAAGGACACAGTGTCTGCCTTAACTTTGGATCTCCTTGCTGTTGTCAGTAGGAATCTCATCCTTAAACTTAGCTCTTGTGTGTGTTAATTATTTCCTTCTCATGACCAGCTGGCAGAGTGCTTCAGCACCTTAAGTTGCTCAATTTGATCTTTGTGCTCAGGAACAAGGTAATTAAGCAAGCTACAATTTACAGAAATGTATTTGCCTTGACTTGTTGCAAGTCTTCAGACAGCGCTCCATCCTAAATCATTTGATAATGTAAGATGTTCTGTGCAGTTCCCCCACTTGACTGAGGGTTAGTTCAACAGGTCACAGAATCAGTAATTGATTCTCAGTGTGTCTCTGTTGGTTTTATTACAATAATGAGGACCATCTTTTTTCATCTCTGCTAATATGTTACCAAAACCATCAGCTTCTCAGTTTGGTGTCAGGATGACTTTGACAGGTTGTTAGCAACTATGTGATGTACAGAACATCACAGAGATGTCTCAAACTGTGTTGCTGTGTATCTTAAAGAGCCTTAGGTGGTCACAAAATAAGTGAAATCATTTTGGAGAAAAAGTTATAGCAACAATTGAAAATATTCCTACAGTTTTGATATCCTAATGAAGAAGTTCTTTATGCCAGTTTGTATTCTTGATCACTGAAGAATATTCTGTTTCACAGGAATTGGTGACATTGCAAAGCACCTACACTGAATTTACCAGAGATTTAAAACTCGAGAAAAACAACTAAACAACTTTCCTCACCTCCTAAGGTTCTATTTTCTTTCTTCTTCTTTTTTTTTTTTTTTTTTTTTTTTTTTTTTTTTTTTTTTTTGTTAAGGTGTATGGATCTTAAAAGACCTGAGACCTGTGGGCTTTTCAGAATAAAAACAGCAAACAAATAAAGAGATGAAAGTTAGAAAGGCAGCTCTACAGGATTACCACTACTTAATAAGTCACCTATTTGTCTGCAACACCCCCAAAGTTAGGGATAAAAACAGAATGAAAAAAAGGGCATAAAAATCTTCCCCCCCCCTCCAATTCAGAGAAAACTGCCTCATCAACATTCAGTCTGGGTTTATGTGACCTACAACTTTTGGTTTTGGGTTCCCAAGTTATGTTGATGCTTTTGAGCTGCTTCAAGATGAAGTTAGCATAATGTGGATAATACAAGGAAAAGAAGTTTAAACAACTCCTGGAGTGGTATTGCTGAGAGGTCTGTTTGCAAAACCAAGAAAAAGCAAGGCACTGTCACTTGAAAACAATGAAGCACAATACTTACGTCTTTATACACTGAAACAGTTTTTATGTACATGCTACTAATGAAATGGATTCAACAATGTAGTACTTTTATGGTCCATTTTATGACTAGGTAATTATATATTTTACCTAGTCTAAATTAATTGCCATTTTACTGTTCCTTGGTTTAAAGGGAAAAAAGGTATTTACTAGTATGCTGAGGAAGATTCTCAACATAATCTCAAACCTTTTATCAGCAAGGGGAATGATGTGTGAAAAATCCTCACTCTTTGTTCCTGCAGGAAAATTTTAGCTACTTTCTGGGGACATTTCTCTCACAAAGCTACTCCAGGCTTTCCTGCCATGCACTATCCTTTGGAACACAAGTGATTATCTTGGTTGTACTCCCCACATCCTGCTCAGAGGCAAAGAATGTTAGTGAGGCTGTTGGGGTCTCACAGAGGCCACAGTAGACAGAGTCAGATATTTGCAGACAGACAGTGAGTCTCAGATGTGGTTGTGGCCCCAAATTCAGCAGCACACACACATTGACTGTTAGATTCAATGAGAATTCTGTAACATATAATTAAGCATGTATTTATCTATTGAAATTTCAAGCAGGTTCAAGTCCCAAAGCCATGAAGGAGGAAAATATTTTCCTGAAAAGTATGAATGTTAAGCCTCTACATAAACTCTGCCACATGTGACCTCATGGAAGCGTCAGTATTCTTTCTTTCTTTCTATCTATCTATCTATCTATCTATCTATCTATCTGGAGATTGACAGTCAGTCTTTTTTTTCCAGAAGGCTGATTAGGTACAAGCATACTCAAACAATTTTACACCCAGTCTAACATTATAAGAAATAAATTGGATGAGAGGGAAATGAAAAAAGCAGATTATCTCTTGTCAGTGGAGATTCAAATGGAAGGAAAAAGAGAATCACATTGAGTATTCTATGATCAGAGATACTTAAATAGGAAAAAAAAAATTATTATGTCTTCTGAACCGTCTTCCTGCCACAAAGGGACTGTTCCCCCCAAATGACTCTTTTACATTTTTTTGCTACCTACATATAACACTTAGATGGCTTTTACTGCTTTTCTTGAGAGATTAAGTTGCAACAGAGCTCTCTTTTTTTCCCACACGAATGTAAACATCATTAGCTTTCTAAACATTATGGAAGCACTGAAAGCTCGTGAGAAATTCTGAAGATTATAGAGGAGAAAGAAAGCCCACCTGTGGCGGCAGGAAGGAGCCACATGCACTCCACACCCACAGTCTCCAGAGCAACTTGGCTGCTGCCAATGCAGCACCACACTGTCATTGCTCTTGTAACTACAACCCCATTTCACAATACTTTGCTCCCTGCAATTCTATCTTATGTGAAAAGACTCATGAAGAAAAAACAGAGCTTTCAAAATACTTCCCAATTTACTTTAAATAATTTATCCTAAATCTGATATGTTTTTAAAGCTTTTCTCCTGGTCCCCTTTAAAATGATAGTAGGCTTTGGTAGGGAACTTAATAATTTTCTTATTGTTTTTATCCACCTCCTTGTTATTCTGTTGATCATAGTAGCATCCAATTTCTATGAGCTTTTTCCTCATTAAAGAGAAAAAACAATGCTATGACCACCTTTGCCATTATGCATACAGGACTGGAAGTACAATATTTAAATGATCCATGATACTTTTGATTTGCAGCTGCATGCGGAGGGGGAAAAAAGGAGACTATTTAAAGCTACTGAAGCAGTGACTCTCAGCTCACCATTATTCTCTGTCCCTCAGCAAAGCCTAGTTAGCCACCATCCCAAGAAAAGCAGCGCCAGCTTTTGGGAGAGCTATTATCTGTTAAGTCTTCAGATCTTAAAGGGTGGTGGAAAACTTCACATTTTCCCAGCAGGAGAGCAGGGACTCAGTGTAGGTGTAAATCTCTGGCAGCTGACTGTTGGAGCCCACAAGCTGTACCTTGTAAATAATTCACTTAGGCACAGAAGAATCTGCATATAAGGATGAAATGTCATTTATAACTCATAGGATATTTGCTTCACTGAGAACAAGTTTCCAGCCCCTTCAATTCATTAAGTAGCACTAGGGAAGAAGGAATAAAGGTGATGTAAAATAAACCCTGCTTTTGGCTCGTAACTAATAGAGAACACTTAACAATAACGAAGATAAAAATGAAATTCTCTGGGGGAGAAGAAAGGGGGTACAGTGTTTCTCAAATCACTCAACTCAGTATAAATTTTACAGCTTCCTTATTATTAACTCTGTCAGAATCTCATCCTTCACATTATTGGTACGGTTTGACTTATAAGGAGGCCTTTAGCTGGAGGTAAGATTCTGGAAGGTGTTGGAAGTGTTTCCCTTTAGGCATTTTTGTGACTTGGAGTGGTTTGCTTAGAGAAAATACAGTGTAGTAAAACAGACCACCCTTCACTGAAATTCTATTCTATCATAATTTCATATATTAGTACATTACTAACATCTTAAGCCTCTGTTTTTCAGATGCTTATAATTTTGTATGACTTAGGTGATTTACATGAAGTGTTTCACGTGATCCAGTGTTCAATGCTGTTGGAAAACTGTTCCCCAAAATCTTCAGGTGAATAAATGGGTTTATGGAACAGAATTAAGGAAAAGATATGTACTGCCTGAGTTAAAAAGTCTGGGGAATCTTAAAGAGAAGATGAAAAAATTATTCAAAGGGATGCAGGAAAGGAAACCGATACTGAGAACTGAAGCAGGGTGCAGACTTGGTATTAATCATGACTGGATATCTAAATTAGGAATGTTTATTATCAGAATGTTTGTTCCAAATGGAATAGTGCCTTCAAAATCCAGACTATACACCTCTCTCACTGGTGAATGCTACACTATCTGAATTCTGCTTGTTCAGTGAATGTGGTGGGTTTTCATCCCTGCTTTTCCACTCATTACCCTTTGTCCTCACGCCACTTTAATTGAAAACTGAGGCAAAGGTATTAATTTAGTTTTGGGCCACTTATAGGTCTCTGCTATATTCTCGGTCTATAGCAGCTCCATTTCTTCATTCAGTGTTCTCCTTTTATTTATACAGCTGAGGAAATGGCTGCTATTTGTTTTAATCACCTCTGAAAGGTTTAACTCAGCTTAATTTTCCAGAAAACTTTCCTTTTGGGGAGATTCTCACTTCATATCTGTATTTCCTGCCTGAGGAAATAGATTTCTTTACCATTCAGGCGCTTTCCTTCTTTGAGTCCAGGCTTCATTCTAACAGTATAATTTGAGGTGGTTACACAGTTAAGTCTCAAGACTTTCCTTGCAATCCCTTTATTTCATGTTACAGTCTGTGTTCTCTGCTGTTCAGGTGACTTTCTTAAGTAGCTTCATTAATCCCTGAGCACTTGTGTTTTCCTGCTGAAGGCGTCTGGCAGATAACTCACTCTGAGTGTCCTTCCTAATGAAAGCATCCTTGATCTGACAATGTTCTTGGTGCTCAAGATAGGCAGTAGATTCCTCACTTTCATTTCCAGATCCAAAACTACCTTACATTCCTTGGTGTGTAGTTTACCAGTTTGTAGATCACCCCTGGAGAGAGGCTTCCTGGTTATCTGCAGTCAGACAGACTGGCTTCTTTGTGTGATCTTCAGCTCTCTCCCTTCTTCCTGAATGAAATTCTTCTTTCTGAACTTCTCACCACTACTGCATGTCATTGTCCCTCCTTTTTCTCTCTGGTTCTACTCTTACTTTTGGTATGTAAATCTCTGCTTTGTCCCTCGAAAACTCATTTATTTTGTCTGTTTGTAACTTGTCTCTTTTGAATTCTCTCTGGCAAAACTTCTTTTATCAACAGCTCCTTGTTGTGCCCAATCTACATGAACATGTCCATGTACAATGTGCTGTTTGTGCACCCGGCTAGTTTTTGCTCTCTCCCTGTATTGCCCAAGAAATTGTTAGAGCTGAGCTTCAACTTTTAGAGAAAGAAAAGTACCCAACCTGCTCTAATCACCATCTCCCATGGAAAATCCCTTGTTTTCTGATCCCTAGTTTCCCACCTCCTCAGCTAAGTGGCTGGTTCCTTGAAAGCTTCCAGGGAGTCCAGACTGATTGCTTCTCATGTGTCATGGGGAGAGAGATGTCAGTCAATGGGCAAAATATTGACTCCAAAAACTTGCTCCAGTCACGAGTTAGAGTAACTGTTCATAGCTTGGACAAGATAAACTATCCAGATCTTATTGACGTCATCAGTGAAAGGGAAAAGAAAATGAAGAAGGTAGGATCAGGATCACATCCACACTCTTCCCAGCTTTTTTATGATTAAAGGCCCAAACAGGGAGTTGACAGCTACTGTTTTGTACTGAAAGATTAGGCATGTTGGACCATGATTTTGGAGGCCAAAAATATAAGACAGGTGAGTAAATAAGTAAATGGAGCAAGGTGGGGAGGAAGGAATAAGAATTTTCAGCAGATGACAATCCCATTGGGACCAAGGACACAGGAGTGACACAGAATCATGGAATCACAGAATTAACTAGGTTGGAAAAGACCTTTGAGATCATTGAGTCCAATCTATAACAGCAGTAACTTGTAAGTATAGCAACAAATGGAGGGGCAAATTAAAAAAAAAAACAAAACAAAACAAAAAAAACCCCACAAAAAACCACAAAAAACCCCAACCACAAATCCACAGCTTTTTACCAGCAGCAGAGAAGTAAGTAAGTGAATAAATAAATAAATATCACCTTTGCCTTGTATCAAAAAACAGTACCAAGAAGAACACTTCTCTGACTTAGCCTTGCTAGGACAGCAGGAAGAAGAATGAGTCAGCAACAACCAAAAGGTTTCAAGGAAACAGAAAATCATATGAAATATATTAAGAGAACAAAAAATAAGGAGAAAAAGTAGACTCATTAATAAATGAGGAGGAAGATTAAATCAATGATGGGTCTAAAATAGCTAAACTACTGAAATTCTTTATAAAAATCTGTTACACAAGAAAAATAAGGGCAGGAGAAATGGATAATTAAGTAGCAATAACGACTTTGTCAAAGCTATTGATGAAAAGCAGGTAAGAGAATACTTAAAACATCTGAATATATATACAGATCAGCAGGTGTGCATGAATTTTAGAGTGTTAAGGGGATTAACTAATGAACTTACAGAAACACTAGCAATTACTTACAGAAAGTTACAGAGTGTGATGGGAAGGTACCAGAGAGATGAGAGAAAAAAGGAAGTACTGAAATTCTGAAAGGTAAAATGTAAAAAAAAAAAAAAAGACAAAAAAAATATAAGCACTAAGCATTCAGTGGTCCATCTTCTGTTTCCAGTAAGGCAATGGCATGTATATTAAGTCAGAAATCAAACCATAAGCCAAATTAACAGCAAGGTTTTCTACAGAATAAATCATGACAGACAAACCTTGACTTTTCAGATTAAGTTACAAAAGTGGGCAACAATGAAAAGGAATGAAATGCATCTGGACCCTCCTGAAATCCTACTTGAAGTGTGAATTAACTTTGATGTGAATGTCAGCATTGCCATAAACCATGAGTGAACTGAATGTCCATAAAATAAGGAAAATAATAAGTTGAGGTGTTCAGTTACTGAGGACTACCTACAGTGATGATATGAGCTAGGTCTAGTTTTATTTAAGATTTTTGATGGTGATGTGGCAAAGGTGGTAAGTAGCACAATGGGTTTCTACATGGTATGCACTAAAGCAAAGATGCTAAGTGATAACAGTAAATAATAAACTAACAATAAATCTTGTAAATGATAGCCTGTGTATGTAGATAAGTCAAAATAAAACAGTAAAACTCAATACAACTGTTGAGATCAGTGGCTACTGCAGCCATCTACGATGCAGAATGTGTTCAAATCATAAAAATTATTATTCAGGGAAGTTATTGCAAAAGTAAAATGAAAAAACTTCACTCTGAAGATGTTAAATCATTATGCTTTCTTATGGAAGCGAGAGATGAAGCCAATGGCATTTGGTTTTCCCAAGAGTCCCTCTGACAACTTTCAGCAATGATTTCCTTTTCTACAGCACTGTTGAGGCTGCATCAAAAGAGCTGCATACAGTTTGGGACATGTCAATATCAGAATGCTGTCAAGAAATTGGAGACAGTCCAGAGAAGAGTAATCCAAATGATTAAGAGTCTCGGGGGATTCATTTATAAAGAAGATTAGGTGAATTATATTTTGATTAGGAGTGCATTTTAATGGTGTATAAGTAACAGAAAGACATAAACACCAAGCAGGGAACAGAGTGATTTAGGATAGCCCCAGAGGTTTTGAAGGGATGAAGATCAAAAGAGAATTTAGGATATCAAGAAACATTTCTTAGCTCTGGGGGATTACATGGTTGCATATTTTCCCCTTTTTGATTTCAGAATGGACTTCAGAAGACAAGGAGAATGTTCTCACTTCTGGAGTTGTCACGTAGAACAGAATAAAATACTTATCCATCTGCAGGGAAGCATCTCACAGTGTGATCTAGTGAGTCTCTGCACCTTTAATGCCTCCTATCTCAGTAGAGAGGTGGGAGAGCCCCAGTCCCAGGGAGTCAGCCCCATGTGGTTTCCACTCCCCAAAACACTCCTCTGGCAGTGTTACCTTAACCCCAGCTAATGAGTACATCAGTCAGGAAGGGAACTCCCAGGGGTGACCCAATGGGTGACGAGCTACATTAGCTGATCACGCCTGTTGTTTATTTCTCTATAAAAATAAAAGGCAGTCTGCTGCTGTTGGGTACAACAGCTGTCAGTGCTTGGGTATGATGATAAAGACAGAATCAAAAGACAGCAAGGTATGAAAGGATAAATGCAGAAAGCTGGACCTATGCTTAATGAAGACACTGCAATAAATGACCTTTCTCAAATTAGTCTTGAGAAAATGCTTGTTTATTTTCTTCTAAGATGCTCCAGGAGCTTAAATAAGCATATGAATTCAGAACTGAAAGTATTCATGGGCTGAAGAAATCTCATTCTTAGTGAAACTCTTCAGTTTCTATGGAAGAAATAAGAATGTTTTCATTGATTTGGGACCTAATAATTTTTTCCATTATTCTAACTGGTTGTGAGGTGTTGAAGTGTTTCTCTAATTTACATAATCTAAGGACCTACTTAGGTTAAAAGGCTGATGGTTGTCATGTTAGTTTAAACTGAAATTAATCTCAGAAAACTGGACTGTGAAGAGATGTGTAATCTTAGATTTCTAGTGAGAACCATGTGCTTGGAGTTAACATGTATTTTTACCACCTATACTGGTAGCTGTGCAGCCACATCTTTTTTGAGTCATAGATACACATTACAATCAAATACGGGGATATTTCCTAGTATAGATTGTCTCAAATACTTCCTTTAGTTTCACATTGGCCTAATTCCTATACATTACCAGATGCATGTTGAGATGCTGCCTTAACATTAGCGTGCCTTAATGACTGCTCCATGTAGGAGGGAAGGCTACAGGGTGTCTCTTTCTTGGTCCATCTCCAGAAGCGCACAGCCCAATCCAGCTCAGATGCTCCCTATGCTCTGGGCAAGCTTATCCTGCCCACTCTTTGGGCCTGTGTCACTGTGGGCAGATGAAACAGGGCACGAGGAGATGCCTTGCTTTGGATACAGAGCAGCAGTCGGCATTACCACTGACTGAGAGCACAGGTGGCTGCTCTCTAAATTGGGTGTTAGGAATGGTATAAAAGTCCTTTCTTTTGTTGTTGCTGTCCCTTCCGTATTTCACTCTTCTTTAAAAGGTTTCCTCTACCTTACCCATTCTTTTCTAATGTATGTAGATCACAGTTTCACTCAGGGAGAGAACTGACATTTTGCATTAGACTCTTAGGCCTGCTTTGTTAATTTTAATTATTGTTCATTTACAAGTGCTGAATATCGTGGACTTTGTAATGGATGCATGGCGGTCCTTGTGATGCATCCAATTTGCAGGTGTCAGGTGCCAGGCAGCAGAAGATGGAAAAAAACAATGTACGTGCAGACAGTTTCAGTCAGTGGTTACACCCTGAGATGGAAAAGGATCAGCCAAAAGTTTAGACTGTGTTTGGACTCCGAGCAGCATGCAGTACATGGGTATTGTGGCAGGTCTTCTTCTTGCTCAAGTGTCAGTGGCAGGCTCCACTTGCAAGTGCTTCCTGCCACTGCTGCTCAAAAATGCATCCAGTCCCAGAGAAACTCTCCTCAGAAAAGATGTCTGCATACAGTACTACAGCACTATAAAAAGGATGTATATTCCAATTTAAAATATGCACAGATCATTCTCCGAGGTAGCAACAGTTCTTTTTCCCTTCCCCCAAGATAAGAGTGTAAATCACATCTTTTCAACAAGGCAGGTAGTGAGGATGACAAAATTCTTACATTCCTAAAGTGTTATTGGAGAAAAAATGTCACCTCCATGCATAATTGCATAACTTTACTACCTGTCATTTTCTATCAATCAAAAAAATGTTATACTTGAATTTGAGGACAAACATGTCTAATAAGATTTTAGATTGACAGCTGAATGGCTGTGCTCAACCTTATTTTAACTTTATTTTTTTGTTGTTGTTCACTGAATCAACATAGAGAGGATTATACCAAACTTAAGGGAAACAAATGCTCAGATATATTAATCCCTCATGCACACTTTCCCTCAAAAAAAAAATTTCTTTCTCTGTGGTTTTGTTAGTCAGCTCCCTTCAGTCTCACCGGTGCTGCAGCAGGAGACTAATGTTTCTTCTGTTGTATTTCCAGTGCAGCATTGCCAGATTTTGTTTCAATTATCACATAAATGTGTTTGATCACATGTAATCAGTTCCAGTGTCCTTGGTGCAGCAGAGGCTCCTCCCACGGCACCCCACATGTTCCCAAACCCTTTTCCTGGTTCAGAGCTCTGGCTTGATCATCCTTCGAGTGAAACATCTGGTTTCCCACAACAGCCCATGCTCCACACCGCAGCATTTACGCATCCTCTTCTTCAGGGTGTGCAACAGTATTCACTCCTGCACATTGGGGAATTATTCTCCCCCATCAGGAGTGAGCAGAGGCTCTCACCTGCTCTTCAGTTTTCCCTGTGTTAAACAGCACTCTCTTTCCTGTCTCTACATTCTGTGTTCTGTGTCTCTCTACCACTGCACCTTTCTTGACTGCACCCTGAAAATCACAGGGAACATTTTTTCACCACTTGTTTTCCTCTTTGGTACTGCTTGTGATCTACCTTGATATCTTCTCCATGTTTATTTTTGACTTTTCCAAGACTTCTCATCCTTGAACAGGTTACCAAGAACCTGTTTCTCAATTTCAGGCCTTTTTCTTCTTTGTGTTCATTTCCAGTCAGTTCTGATTGGACCTAACTGAACCTGTAACACATTAATAATGCTGAATTCTGCTGAAGTCTTTCTAAGTCATCACAAGTGCTCCAGAACAGGCTTTAGAATCACAAAGAAGCTACCAGGACTTCTTTAACACAGACACACAAGAAGGCAAAGGTAATAATGTAATCTTGGCCATCTTTTGCAATTTGTTTCAGTTCTGTATGTGAAACCACAACTTCATTTTTCTAAGGTACACCTGGGTAAGGAGTAAAGTTAAAGAGAAGATAGGGAAGACTGGTTGTTTTTGGAGAAAAAATGTCTTGCTAAAACTTCACACAAAGAACACTATTATTTCCTGCCAGGGGATCTTAAAGCATTCTCAGTTCAACCTTACATTCCTCCAGCTCTGCAGGAAGGCCATGATCACCTTCCCATACTTGTAGTGCAAAGCAGCTATGGCCAGAAAGAAAAACTGGGTGAGCAGTGATGAGGTTCAGGTGAGAAGCTGAACTCCACCCTTTTCCCAGTTGTCCAGTGTGCTGTAATGGACCAGACACTCCAGGGAAAGGTACTGCAGACTTTGCATGGTTGATCCACATTTTTTCTCAACTGCAGAAAGAAGCAAAGACCAGACAGAAATTTTGTGCCCAGGTTACAATAAGTGTTGTGAAAGCAGGAGGGTTAGAGATTCCCAAAGCTGACATTTATTTATCTAATTGACACTGCAGAAACATTGATGCTGAGGAGCCTGGTCTTGGGTGTGAGCAACAGAGGCAAGGTACAAGCTCTTATCCCATGCTCTGCTGTGTGCTCTCTGTAATTAGACACAAATTGGTTTTTCCTCTATATGTGAAAATCACATCCTTGATTGTAGTGGAGATCCCAGCAATTCCCAGTCTGCTTCTGAAGCAGACAGTGTAGGCTGAAGCAACACAGTGTAAGCTATATGTTACTCATGGCTTGTGGCAAAGCCGTAGAGAGCAACCAGAGACTGGTCTTGGTGAAGTGTCAATACTGGAGCAGTATTTATCTTCCAAATTCTTTAATGCATCCATTCCAAGTTCCTGAAATTGTTTGGACTAACTTAATGACAAATGAGCAAGTATTTAAAAGAGCCTTCATATCTGCAAGAATAACCAAGAAGCCAGATGTCAAACTGCTATCAGCCAAAGTCACAATTAAGTGCAACCCAGAGTTTCTATAGCAGGCACAATTAATTGCAGGCACAAAACTATGACTGCAAACCAGCGGTCATTAAAAAAAGAAGATTGAGGCGAGACATTCTGTGCATTCATGCTATTCTTTAAATTAACAACAAATAGTAATATTTTTTGCTTTGCAGGATCTTTCACATTCAATCTTTAAAATCCGTTACAAACAGCAGTGGCCCTGTGTCATAATATTCAGTGAAAGGGAAAATGCCAAGACTCATGGGAAAGTTTAAAATCAAATTAACTTGTTTAGCCCTGATATCACACATTCTGTTCAAGCCAGATATTTTCCTAGTGAGGAGAACAGCCTTCTGACAAAATTAGAAGAGGGTATTTATTTTACTGCTTCTTCTGTACTAGTTATGTTAATATTTCCAAAATTTTATTATTTCAATTCAAGGTATTGCCATAAAAGTGATCCATGGAGTGCAGGTTTTCTAGGGTCTCTTTGCTAGTGCAGCAGGTTTACAATGGTGCTGAGGAAGGTCTGCAGGACCACATTTTCCTGAAGGACATGTGTCCTGGCCGAGCCCTCCAGTATGCCTTTCCAAAAGCAATTTCCTGTGTCCCTTGCAAACAGTGACCAGAAATTGTCTTTCTCAAAGGCAAAATGTTAAAAGGTCTGCTCACACAAGAAACAGAGGCTCTTTGTGCAGCTAGAGATGGAGGGATGGAAGAGGCTTTGCCTTTTTTTTTGGTGACTTATGAAAACATTCCACCAGCCATTGCTCCACCTCTTCATGGAAAATATTAGACTACGGGATCATGCTGGCCAGATTTCTCTGCCTGTCAGGCTTCAGGATCAGAAGCACAGTGGCAGAAGCCCAAGAAATGCTCACAGCAGAACATACCTGCCTTCTTCTGGTCTCTCTACAGTCTGTCTTCTCACATCATGAATATCCTGCCAGGGGGATGGGGAAAGGGTAGATGGAGAGGGTGAGGGAGCAGAAGATGCTGGGGATCAAACAAAGTGCAAGAGGAAGCAGGGAGCTCTTGCCCGCTACATGACAGACAGATGCAGGCAAGTGAGCCGCTTTACACACTGACAGCAACCTGGCTGCATCCTCTGCCTGCACCCAGCACATTTCCTCTGAGAAGCACAGAGAATTATGGCTGTGCATTTCATCCCCATCCACGTTTTCTGTAGTCTGAGGCATGCCAGCTCTCTGCCAGTGCGAACTACAACCACTGCACTCTGGGCTGTGAGCTGAGCTGTGGGATGGAATACCATGACTGCTTCAGGCAGGTGAACTCCTAAGGGGCTCCAACAGCATCACCCGAGCTGCTTCTCAGCTTCATGCCTGCATTCAGTGACCAGTTTTTTCCCATCTTCAACCCATTTAATTGTGATGCTTGGGTAGGAAAGGTTTCTCAGGGTCCCGCTTCTCTATGGTTTAAGCAGGACGTCTGCCCATAATGGGATGGTTTTCAAAAAATCTTATTTAAAAAAAAATCATACACATGCAATGTTTCTTATTTTGTCCATTACATCATCAGCCCCATCTGTTTTAATGTTTCATGGGGTTGCATTGGAATTGATATTGTGGAGCAGAAACTGATGATCCCCCCTTTCTGCTAGTGAATCAGCAGAAGGAAAGAGTGAGATGAAAGAGCATTTTCTTTGTGTAGGACTGCTGCAAATTTTAGGCATGAGTTTGTGCTGAAACTCTTCAGGTCCTGTTGAACATTGGTGTGGTGAAGGATGAATACAACTGAAATGTTATGACTCTTAATATCAAAATGTTTTAGATACTACTTTTAGGACCACACCAGAAACAAGATCTTGCTATGGCCCACATGTCATTACACTGCGTTTCTTTCATAATGAGAGGCAAAAATTTCTTTGCCAGTTATAAGTAGTAGTTTACATAATCCCAGAATGCAACATGGGAAGGCTTTCAAAATAAAAATGAATAATAAGATCAGCATTTATTGGTTTTTTTCCCTTCTACATTGCCACTGAAAATTCTCATTGGTGTGGCTTTATATGAATAGTTCTCCAGAAGTAAATTATGAGCAAAATTCAAAGCCATCATAAATTAAATGTGCTTTTTTCCTGCTTTGGTGTACAAGACTTTCCATTAAGCTAGCCCCATATAATATACCTTGGATGTGTTCAAGAAAGCCCTGTAAATTATAGTAAGTATTTAAAATGGTAAGTAGACATTGAAAAAGGCCACATTAGGATTAATGAATGAAAGGGTTGATACTGAAAATGCACTTGTAAATAAATAACATGAAAAGTAAAGATGACACACTGTTAGGTTAGAGTTACAAGTGGGAGTATGATGATAAATCACACGACTGTTTGTCAGAGCTTCACATGTGGGTGCATGTACTCCTTAGTCCCTTTTTTCCCCTCCCCCCCCCCAAGCAAAACTTCTCCTTTTCCCTGCCCTGTTCCCTGTGTCTCCGGGAGAGCGATGGAACTTGTCTGCTTTCAGCACTGACTTTTGGTGCTGGAGGTGTGCTGGGCTGCCAAGTTCCCCACATGTTAGGGGCAAGGTATGCCTGCCGTGGCTTTGGCTGGGCAAGGGCAGTGCTTCAGGCCTGCTCCATTTATTCTGGTAATAAAGAGAATGCTTCTGACAGTGGGTGTATGCCAGTTTGCAGCTGAGCCTGGATTCACTGCTGCAGTTCACAGGTGTGTCGGGAAGTTGGTTGTTTCATTCTCCTTGGCAACAAGCCATCTTGGGACAGGATGTGGTAGTGAGAGGCGAGAAGGGAAGCGCTAAGGACGATATGGAATGTGGTGCTGGGATGAAAGGCTTGCAGCAGGTGGAGGAGAAAGCATCTTCCTCTCTCCCACCTCTCCACTAGTCCTGGTCTTAATTTGTTGCTGGATGTGACACAGGGCAGCTGAGATTGTAGAAGTAGCGTCATGATCATGGTCTGAGGTTTGGTCACAGTGGAAAGTTTAATTGAAGCTCTCTGTCTTGGGCTGAACAAATTCTCACAAAATGCACCAAAATCCCAAAACCCAAAGAGGAAAAGCTTTCCTCTCAGGCAAGATTTTTTCCATGTTTTCATTGCACCAGTCAGAAAGGCCATATATACTCATACAGATATTGGTGTCATCACATCTTGTATCTCATATCATGTCATCATCTGTGGGAGCAGTTCTGTGCAGTCTGTTCAGGCTTAGAATTGAAATAGTTCACAGACTGAGATCCAAAAGCATGGAGCAGAAATGAAAGGGGAGGGGGGATAGGTGCTGAGCGACCAGGAAACGTGTGTCAGTACTTGCAAATCACCTGGGCAAAGGGATGCATCTGCCTGATGACATTAGGGTTTCCATGTCTGAGTATGTCTTTTGTAGCTGGGATTGGAAAGTCCACAGTAAGGTTACTTCTGCTTAAAAATTATATGAAGTGGCTGCATGCAATCAAACTCTGCCTCCTAATGACATGGAGTAAGTCCAAAACATGATGACCTTAATGGAGCTACTCTAGATGCAGAGCAGCGCAAGACAGGATTTGGCTGTGGCATGTACAGTACATGAAGTGATGGGTGGGTATGTTTTTATAACCTGATTTTACTTCCCTCCATAGTATTCAATTTTATCCACATAGGCCCATTGAGAAAACAAGGTTCTGCTCTCAGTGAAGTGTTTATGGGCCCATACAGCCAAAGGAATACCTTTTATGTGCCTGTGGCACTTTGAATATCTTTGAATGGGAAGGAATCTTTGTGGGCAAGAATAAATCCACATACTTTTTGGTCTGCCATGCAAGGAAGGGCAGAGTGGCAGTCAGTGCCACCTAAATCTTCACCAGACCCCAGGGAAGGATTTAAGTTCAGGTTCCCTATTTGAGTAAGCACTAGGAACAAATGGTAACATAAAGGTTAGTAGAAGATTATAAATAGGATAATAAATGGAGAAGGAAGGATTATACTACCACATTAGAAATCATTTGAAGGGAAGGTAGAAACTCTCATGCTTTGCAATAATTTTTGAGTGCCCAGATTGATGGCAATCTATCTGTGTTATTTATTATAGAGATATATGTTTTGAAATATATTTTTTAAGAGAGTTTTTAAATTATTAGAGCTACAAATTTGAGTAGAGCACCAAAACTCTAATAGGCTGAAGTAGAATGTTAATAGTGTAGATATAAACATTTACTGTGGATATGTGTCTGAGTATATCCAATCAGCTGAGAGAGGAAAAGAACATGTTTCTCATGTGGCCAGTATTATCTAAGTAATTTGGCATATACTTTTGAATAGTCCTGATTAACTGTTTTATGAAAAACACTCTGTCAGATAAACTCACATAATTGGTAAAGGGGAAGAAACCACAGTCCATCCATAGAATGACTGTGAGCAGAAAGAGGTAAATTACCCCATCTGCTTTGAACTCTTCATTCAGCTCAATGCAGTTCATAAAACTGAAAAGTCAAATAGTATGTTGTAAAAGGAGGGCTTAGGAGTTGAGATGGTGGAGAATTGTAACAATCTCTGCTCTTTATTGATCTCTATAACCAGAGTTTGCAAGTGCCTCTCAACCTTCAGTTCTGCACTCCATGGCATAGATACAGTGGCATTTAACCAGCAGATGCAAGAGGCAAATTATCAACATCTGCCCAATCCGAGTAGCATCACTCAGAGCTGGCCTGATTGAGCCACTTCACATGGGAAAAAATAAATAAATCCAGTTTTAAAGTAGAGTAGTATTTTTTGCAACCTTGCCACCGTAATTGAGTTATTCAGATGTGATCTGTCATGTCCCCAGCCCCACATCATTTTATAACAAGAATCTGAGGAGCTATATGACTTCCCTGTGTTTTAAGTCAAACCTGTGGTGGAGCAAGAAACATCTTCCCTGCCCCTGGATCTGCATCCTTCCTCTTTAGATATAACAGTTACAAACTTGAGGGTGCAGGCTCTCTGTGAGTTAGTACATGCTCTTTATCAAGGAAAATGCAACAGCAAAGGGTCCAATGTGTTTTTCATAGACAAACTAATAAGAGGTTTGAATTGCAGCTTCACTGCTAATGTTGCTTCTTTTCAGCCACGCAAGGCTAATGTGGATGGTGACAACTGTGCTGTGATTGCAGCCCAACCTTCTGTTGTACAGTAATGCATGTGGTGCACTTTCAAATGAGGTGTCAGTGAGTGTTGCAGCATTGGCAAAGTTGGCATGGAGTGGGCAACCAACAGCAGCAAATGAGAACAGGCAGAATTGAGACAATGAGCAAAAGGGTCATGGGATATCCTAGGAGGAGGGTGCAAGACATGATCATTATTCTGCCACTGCTCATGATGATGAACAGAACAGGAAAGGGCAAAAGAAGTGCATATGCTGATGCCACTGGAGGTATAGGAAGATGTGGACAACAGCAGGTTGTGTTTACATTGATAAACATATCACAAGGTCCCTGTCTGGGAAGTGATTGAAGCAGCAGAAGCCAAATAAGAAGGCAAGCAAAGGCAGCAACAGGAAGGACTACCACTGCGGTAGAGAGAACATCGAAGATTTCCAAAGGACAATTTCCATTATGTAGACTTCCACACTCCTTTTGCCCTTAGTCTGGTTGAGAAATCCTGCAGGAAAGGTTTCATTACAATTTGTCACATGTTTGGGCTGGGCATCTACACTACTCACTGCTTTCAAAACTCACCTGAAATGCAGGCAAGACTTAGGGAACGGCTGGGTTGTGCTCATGAGAAAGGAGTCTGATGAGCAGCCTTGGCTCATGGGTCTCAGGGCATGGGTGCCTCACAGTGGGGAGGACAGCCACCTTCTGCTGCCCCTTTGCCTGAAATATTTTGGCAGGTGAAACTTGGAACCTTGGTTATGCTGGTAACACTTCAGTCATTTGTAAGTCACTAAGCAATCTTCATGAAACTGAGCTCAGCTCTCTATCTGTGCTTTAGGAAAGTTTCATTATATTTTAAGGGCTTGGTTTTTCCTTCTTTTGAAACGGAGAGCTTCTTACCTGTTTCTGCCGCTCTCAGGTTTCAGCCTAAGAGATTAGTTTAGCAATCAGGAAATTACTAGCATCATGCTAATTTTAGTATTGTTCATGCACTGCAAAGTGACTTGCTACAAAGGAAAAAACAACACACCACATTTGAGCAATATTTGTGCAATATGTCAGACATGTAGCAATATTCTCTGTGATTATCACCCCATACAATTTTCAAAGCAGTGATGAATTGTGACAGATCCTCCTCTGAAATAACCCATCATAGTTTATGAAATTGGCGGAAGTATATCAGCTTACATCAGCTGAAGATCTGGGCTGCATTTCCAGCTTTCTGCTAATACATTTTTATGATGGAAGTGAGTACCTGAGATGAACTGAGAGTTAACCTCTCTAGGTGCACTTTATATTCTTCTTGTGAGAAACACTAGATATGTTTCAAACTCACTTAAACAAAGATTCAGCCACTGAGTATTGAAAATTAATAACATCTCTGGCAAAGTCTGGCAAAAATATGGCTGAAATTTCCCCCATGTGTAGCAAGAATTAGGGAATCCAGGGTAAGCTACTGATCCTGAGCTGTCAAGCAAAGAAAAATTTAGAAATTATGAAAACAGAAAGCAGACTGTACTTGCTACTTCTTTCTCAATATAAGCAACTTGATTTCACCTAAACCACATCTCCGGTATGTGCACAAGCATTTTTAATAGATATTTATAATATCAGTGAAATTGTAGTATCTATTAGTAACATGGTATCTGTAGTAACATGGTATCAATTGCAATACCATCAGTGTAGTTTTAAGATTTACCATGGAAGAACACCCTTTTCTGTGTGTGAATAGTGGAGCTTGGGGATTAGCAAAGTGTGACTTAGCATAGTTCTGCTGACTGGCTAAAAAGATACACATCCCTTTTCCTTGTCATTTAGAGGTGAAGATGAGTTAATTCAGAAAAGGCCAAGTTACTGACACTTTTAATAATAAAGCAACTCTTCAGAATGGTAGTGTGAGGTGAATGATTTGTAATGGCCAGTCTAACAATGTGAAGGAGACGTCATGAGTTTCTTCCTCTATTAACATGTTTAGTAGTTACCATCCTTTAGGAGCTTTCCTAGTAATTCCTTTTTATTCACATTTGTGTCTTTTTTTTTTCTTCACTAATCCATCAAAAATGCTTTATTTATTTATTTTAAAAGACCACACAAAGAACTGATCTACCTTACACAAGTGTCTGGTGGGAAATAGTCATGTAAATTTTGATTCACTGAATGCAGGAAAGAAGGAGGCCACCACCTAAGAAATGGATGACAGCATCTGAAAGTGGTTCCAGCATTTTAAAAGCAATTATGGGGGGTAGATTTATGCACGAAACCTGCTCTGTACATTAACTAAATTTGTGGGTTTAATCACTGGAAGGAGAAAACCAGCTATGAAATACTGAAAGTAACAGGTCATTGTAGATATTCCCTCGAGAACATAATTTGTGTCGGTGTGTGTAGACAGGACTACGCATATGTGTTGCAGAAGTGACAAAGGAAAAGTCAGTGAACATCCTCCAAAAGCAAATACAGGATAATGCTGGAATATATGGTTTCCTGAATAAAGAAAATAAAGCTGTGACTATGTGAAGATTTCTTAGTATGGGAATGGCAAAGGAGTAATGCATTCTTCACTCCAATGGAAATTAATGGAGCATGCATTCCTCATTCTCAGTCTATTTGAGGCTGCAACAGGGGATATCACATCTGGCAAAACTACTTTGAGTCATGTTATACTACTTATAACATCATCTGGACCTTAGGAAACAGCTTTCTGAAAATAAGGAATGCTGTACAGTACCTGACATTAGCCCTGTTGAAAGGTACTGATAAGTTGCAGAGGCCTAAGAAATTAAGGGCCACATTTGCATGGAATTTGCCTGCACTTTATTACAGTCAGTTCCCTGGTTTTGTAATTTTAACTGCCCTTTTCCCACAAGTGCCTTCCCCAGGGTGAGTAGGGGGTGCTCATTTGTGAAAGGGAACCAAATCAGTCAGAAAGGAGAGCATCTGGGACAACAACAACAGAGGAACACTGCGTACCCAGAAACATTACAAAATCTGGTATAAATTGAGAACATTAATTATTAATAGAAATACTATTTTCAAACTATGTCGCACTTTCATCTCTGAGGGTTTCACATGCTATAGTCCTGATCCTGTGTTTGTATTCCTAACTCCTACAGTTAGCTTGAACAGATTTGATAGAATTAGTGGTGTGAAGAGGATGCACACTTTATACAGCTTTGCAAAATTTGGCTATAGACAAGCTATAGACAGCTTCATAAAAACTTCTCTACTGCTGTGATGGAGGCCACTGTCCTCTGGAATTTTCCACATATTCTGTAATTACCTTGCAGAAGGGGGATGGCAGTGGATAATGTTTTGGTTTTCTTTCCAAAAGTACTTTAGGACTCGAACAGCACGCACAGAGCAGAACAGAGCCCTGGTCTGTTGGTACCTGTGAGTGAGAGATGCTCACACTCACACACAGCACTCATTGCATATAAATGGTTCACAATTGCTCCCTTAGGTTCACATTCACCCCCTTATTCCTGCACTAGAAGAAGTGTGAAATGGCCACACTGTGATGTCCAGGAATGCCTGAAAGAAAGTGAAGAGAGACCCATATTCCAGAAAGGAAATATTCAGAGCTGTCTGGTGTTCATACTCTGAGCGGATGGGAGACTTGGAAATGCAAAAGGGAGCAGGAAAGTTTTAATGTCTTAGAATCTCCTACTGGAACACATTAGCTATAGATAGGTTTAGTGTTTGTCTTTGAACCAGAATGTGATTCTGTTCCAAAATACCAGATCTGTGCACCCTATGGATGGCCACCCTTAAAACCAACACCTCCACCCAAACATGAGTGCCACTTGGCATCACCTGTCAGCTGGTATCAGCTACCTTAATCATCCCAGAGAGGTGACTATATACTACTGCAGAAATTCTTGTATTTTGGCGGGGAGGAGAGTGGGGCATGGGTGAGTGTGTAGAAAAGGATAAAACAGTTATCAAGTGCTTTGTTCAGGGGTCAATAAATAAGTGGCTGAGATAGACAATTACACACAGTAGCATGAGGTTTACCATGTAAAATAAGCTTGGACCCCTATTAAAAATGTACAGGGATGCTCATTTTTGCTATAGGATTTTAACATTTAGACATTTATAATAATTTCTTTTTTTCAACATTTACTTGTTTCCAACATCGGTTATAGAAAGTCCTCAGTGTTCTGTCCTGCACCGAGGATTATAAAAATATTTAAAGTCACAGAACAGATATATGGCTAGGCAGACGCATATTTTGATTTATGTTATACTATGGTTGCGGCACACATTTGAAGGCAAGGTTTTTGGCTGACAACAGCATCACAATAGCAGTCTTCCAGCCATATATTTTAGTGATGACCCCTGAAAATTATCAGGGTTTAATACAAGGCTATAATATAGGGTTTCTGGAAACTCTACATAAGCAATAGACAACATAAAAAGTCGTACGACTATTTATGTGCCATCAAATCACATTAGGGGGGATTTGACCACATAAATAGTAAAATGACTTTTTGGGAATATGGAAATTAAAGAAAAATGTTTCAAATAGAAACCATAATTTACAGAAAAATCACAAATATGCAACTATGTTATGAAAGAAGGAAAGCAAGAGGCAAAAAGAGAAAGGAAGACTACTTGGAATCTTTTCCATATACTGCAAGATTTTTTATTTTTTTTAACACACACAATCAAAGATGCATTCTGTCATGTCGTATCATTATTACCTATATTTTTTTGTATTATATTGTGAGTTATGTGGGAGTTGACTGATATCTATGTTGTCAGCTGTTTGCCAGCTGTTTGCTCCTGGGATGAGCACGGTGAATGTTAGCTTCTCAGAACCATCAAAATAAACAGCATCATTTCTCTTTGTTCTTTCTCTGCTGCAAAAAATGCTCTGTGGATAGAAAAACTCCCCAGACCCAAAAGCTCACCCTCTTTTCTTGCATCACTTCTGGTACATATTAGTATTTATCTGGTTCTCATTGTTTGGTGATGCTAATAAAAACTGCAGAGTATGTAAGAATAATTATGACAGATATGGAATATCAAGAGTGTACTAAGTGCTGTAAAGACATGTGTGGAATTGAGGGGCTACTCCAAATAAAACTCTGTTACCCAAAGAATGTAGCTAAAGTCTATGGGATTTCTGACACTGATGACATTGTGAAGTGGGTTTGCCTTGGGCCATGTAAATCTGGTGGAAGATGAACTGTGGCAGTGCCTCAGGTTGCCTCTGTGGAACAGGATGGCACTGTGCAGCTGCCCCGTGGTGGGATCACCCATGTAACCACTTCACTCCTCCTCCATGCGAAGGGCACAGGACCAACTCCAGTTTGCCTCCATTCTCTGGAATGCACAAAACCAACACATTCAGAAGCAGAATAAAACATTAAAAATGCTGGTCGTTATTACCCCAGGTTTTTGGGATGTGAAGGTGAAGAAGGAGTTATTATACTCCCTGTGATCTGGTTGCTTTGGTGAGGGAATTTCTCTCCTATGGTTCCGATTTGGTCAGTGGTTATACGCAGGCCCAGCCTCAAACATTTAAGCAGTGCTATTGCCTTAAAAGTGCACTTATAGTACATGGATATAACTATTCTCTTGCCTAAACTTTACCACATGCCTAAGTGCTTTTCTGGGGAGATGGTCAATATTCTTAGATTACTCTTAAGAAAAAGAAAATACTTTTATTTTGAGGTAGTAATAAATACTAAATTCTTGGAAGATTAAAGGATTGAGGAGACTTTACATGTCACTGTTGTGCATGCACAGGTCCCTTTGAAGTCAATGGAACTTGTATGTGCCAAAGGGCAGAGATATAGGGTGGCAGAATTTCATAATATTGTGACTTAAGAGCCAAAAACACCAGGGGATATCCAGAATGAATACATGTACTTTTTAAATGTTTGAATGCTTTGATGCTTTGAAGCACTCCTTCTTCTTCTTCCTTTTTTTTTTTTCCCTTTTTTTTTTTTTTTTTTTTTTTTTTTCTGTGTTATGTGCGTGGGGCTTTTGTTTTGTTTTTGGTTGTTTTGGGTTTTGGTTTTTTGGGGAGCTTTTTATCAGGGAGCTTCCCTGATAGTAAAATAGAAGAGCAGAGGTTATTTAGAAAAGCTGAGAAGAACCTTTAGCATACATAAAAGACACAAGAGGTAGTCTAGAGGCAGGAAGAGATGTTGCTGGAAACAGAAAGGTGAGCTCTTGAGCCTAAAAGAGAGATACCCAGAAAGCAGAATGATCATAAGCCAAGGGAAGGTGTACAAACCATCCAAGAGAACTGTACGTCAGAATCTACCTCTGGGAAATCTGTTGAATCAGGGAGGCTGTGATTATTTTGCACCTTGGATTACTTGTGTGTGCTCAAGCAAGAAAACTATATAGCTATTTTCCTTGCTTGCCAAAACAAAACAATTAGATAGTGTTCTTACTGATGGTCTTAAATGAGATTATTTTTGTTCTACAAAACATTGCTCTTATTTATTGACTTTATTTTGGAAGCCTTCAAATGTTGGATTTCTCCCAACATTAGGGGAAGGCTTAGAGCACTTTATGATTCTTTCTTTCCACATGAGCTACATCTAGGAAAGTGCTGATCAAAGAACGAGGGGTGCTTAGCATTCTGCTACACTGCCTAACATCATTAGAAAATTGCACCTTTCAAGAACTAGTCTAGAGATTGTGAGGCTGAACTGCTCCATTTCTGGTAACAATAGCATAATATTAATCACTTATTAACAGTCTTGGTCATTTGGCTTATTTCCTCATTTTCTACTGACCTTTTGAAAATCCAGTTTTGCCCTTGCTGGTCTCTTATTTATGAATGGCATCAGCAGCTGTTTCTTGGTTTGAAAGGATGTGTGGAAAGGGAAAGGAAAAGGGATGACAGGCTCTAGCCAACATACTTTTGCAAACAACTACTAGCTTACCACATTGCACTCTTTTTTTCTCCCCCTGCTAATTACAGGAAGAGTGATTTATTAATATTTGTGCAATGGTAACTTCTCAGCTCACCCACAGCCTTTTCTAATCCAGCCAATTATTTTTAGTATTACTTTTTAAGCTCTGTCTTTAATTAATGGGGTGCAGAAGTTTAAAGCATATGGGGTTGCTTTTCTAAAGTCTGGGAAGAAGCAGCATCTAAAAACCCTGCAGATACACTTCTCAATATTGCACTTAAACTCTGTTTCTGAAAATGCTACATATAAGTTGTCACATTTTCTTCAGCTTGACATAAAATTCTGTGACGTGTCACATCAAATAGCAACAATCATGAAATTTTTAGGGATGTGTCAGTTTTGAGATACATACTTTCTTGCTTTGATCCACCATGGTTCAATTGGAAGATAAAATAATCACTTCCATTTCTCACTACTTCTTTATAAAAACATATAATAAAATACATATATTTAAAAATTTTCAAAGTATTTGTTCTGAAGCCCCTTTAAACAGAAAATTCTTGTTGCTGCTAAAATCTGCTGCAAAACCATCGCTTGAGTTGCAGTCATGTTTCTTGCCTGCTCCACGAGGAAGCTTGAAAGCTGCCATCATTGTTGGGATACCCATGGTCCTAGCTGGGCAGTCCAGTCTTCCCACACCTGGAGCATGATCCCAGCCCGGTGCAGCCAGGGCTGGTGCCAGATAGTCAGCGCTTTGTGATTCTGTGTGAACAGAACTTCATCTCCTTTTTTAAGTGACCAAAGAGAAAACCTCCCTCGCTCGCTCCCTTCAGCAACAGGTGGAGCGGGCAGCGTGCAAGCTTTGCTGGGGTTTCCCAGGAAGCCACGCAGCTCCAGCACCGCCTCTCCCCCGCGGTGAGCTGGCGTGGGTGAAGCAGCGAGCAGTCGCTGTCGCCCCGGGCTGCCCTCACGCCGTCCCCGCTCCCTCTGAGGGGCTCGTTCGTCCCGGGCGCCCGTCACGGCCATGGCGGGTGGCGGCCCGCGTCTGCCGCAGGGCGCGCAGGCCGCCAGCCCCGTGCGCGGGGCGATTCATCAGCAGGACGGCTACTGCTGGGAAGAATTCCTCCCCGGCGGGATGAACCTCCAGTGACTCTTCTCCGAGGCCGGGGACGTCCCCCTCCCGTGCGGGTAGGGCCATCGCTCAGCCCGGGGATGAACTCTCCCTCACCCCCTGACCCCCTCTTCAACTCCCACACATGCACCAAGGCGTGAACCGGGGCTCCGCGGGGCCCAGGGGCCTCCTGAGCCACCTCTGCCGCATTCCCCGGACACGGGGCTGGGGCATGGCTGAGCTCAGCCCCGCTGGCTTCTCTCAGATTCTGCACCAAGCCCAAGAACCTTGGCAGCAGTTTTGTCCCAAGCAGGAGGGTGCAGCCACCTCTTAACAATTTAGTCTTAATCTCCTCCTGGCCTGGACCCTCCAGACCCCACTGCCGCTCTCTGCTTGTCCCTGGACGCACAAACCAAAGGAAGACTGTGAGTCACTCTGGGACTTTGACTGCTGTCAGATGGGGATGTCCCCTCTGTTTTGGAGAAGTGAGCAGTAGCTTTTGCTTGATGGCTCTGGAGGCCCTTGCCAGGCTGGGGGCTTGTGCTGACATCTGGGAGTCGTGTGACAGAGGGTGCAGAAGGTGTCAGCTCTTGTTTCTGAATCATCTGGTCTGACTGTGTTGTGCTGGAGGAAACAGTAAGGAAATAGAAGCACAAGGACAGCAGCTGAACCTTTGTGCTTTTCTGTACTCTTTTTTTTAAACTTTTTTTTTCTTTTTTTTTTTTTTTTTCCAAGGAAGCTTTCAGTATGCTCGCCTGCTGGGTCCTCCGGGAATAACGTGCTCCGGAAATTTATTACACTGTCTCTAGGCAGAGCCTACCACTGCTATATCAGGGAATTACTTAAGGAGTTACTCAGGTCCAGGTGGCTGTTTGAGAACTTATATCAAGAACTTACATCACCTGCCTTCCCTTGTAGTTAAATTTAGGTCCCTTCTTTTGGCTCATTTCTCCTTTTATCAGAGCATAATTTAACCACTGGTCACTGGAGACAAAAGAAGCCTAAATAAGCTTCAGCATACACCTGAGAAACTCTGATCAGAAGAGCTAAGAAGCAATATTTCTTCTGAAAATCAGTATCCTTTCACAGTGACTCTAGTAGCTTCTGCTCTCCATGTTAGATGAAGGAAGTAGCAGACAGAAGGAAAACATAGTATGACAAGAGATATCAGGAAGGCCAAGGAAAAGGTGAAGCAAAGGTATTTGCTCACATCAGAGAAGAAGAGACAAAACTTATATTGCTTTACACTTAAACTCCTTGGCTGAGTTCACTGCTGCATTCACAAACAGGGACAGGAGGTACAGAGAGAGTGGTATGAGTGACAGCATCCTGTGTCCCAGACTAGAAAGATAGTCAGGTGCTCCAACACTGTCACTGCAGGCTGGCAAAGGTGGTTAGGGTCAGGAAAGGAGGATTTGAGAGACACAATTCTTAATACCAGAATTTCCAATTCCAGCTGCTGATAGCAGAAAGTCTACGGAAAAGCAGCTTGTGAATATTTTAAGTTTGTATTGCAATTAAATGCATGTTTTAGTGCTTTGGATATTTTTGTAAAAGTACAATGGCAGATATAGAGTACATTTAAGTACATTTGTACTCTGACTACTCGGGACTGCCTTTATGGGGACTGGTGGTAGAGGTATCTCTTTCTGTCCTGTGTCATTATCCATAGAATTCAGCTAGCCATTACAATGAAGCATTTTAAGGCAAACCAACGCCAGTGACGGCTGCAGTGCGAAGTCTGCCCTGTAAACTGCAGTGGTTTGGGAGCTGATTGACAAGCAGCTTAGACATCTGGACACCAGGAGCAGAGAAGACAGCTGGAGCTGCCAACCTTTTCAGCTTATCCTGAGGTAAGGCTGTCCCAGCTCATCAGTCAGCACCCTTACATTTCTTAGACCTTCAGATTTTAAAGAGGCTATACTGACCCATAAAGTCTAGTAAGATGAATGAGTATATTTTATGATTTTTTTTTTTTTTGGCAGAATAATAATAACTCAGAGGTTTGAAATGTTTGAAAACTTTTCTTTGCTCATGCCGTCCAGTGTGTAGAATGGAATGTTTCATAGTAGTTTTGCCTTTTCCTTTCATTCTGGTGGAATGAAAAGTAACGAGTGCAGCAAGTACCTCTAAGTAATTTCATTAATGTCCCTGGTTTTTTTTTCCCAAGGAACCTGTAAGACAGCTAAGACTGTGTGGTGCTGTGGACCAAGAGCCTTTCAGTTCACAAAACCTATGTTCACATTTGGATATGAGATGTTCATAGCAGTGTACTGGATTTGCTTCTCTCCTTAAGAACCTTTGTGTCCATTGCTAAACTCATTGCACAGTTCAGTGCTAACTGTAGTGTCTTATCAACAGAAGGAAGGGAGGCTTCAACGGGTGTATCTGGACAGCTTGAGATATAATGAAAGTCTTGCCAAAACCTCAATGTGTCAAAGAGTTTTGAAGGCCTTCATAACCTATTTCTGAAATTTATCCCAGCCAGCAGCATAGGCAGTGTGAGACACCCAAAACTGCAAAGACCCTGTCATGGCAGTCCCTGCATGGTGCACAGAGCAGGCCACACCCATTTGTGCCTGGGTAAAGAAGTTTCATCACTAAGCAGAATTCTTCCTCTTGAGCACAAGTAAATCCTTTAGGTGATCACCTGCTTCATTACAGAGAATTAAAAAAAGAGGGAACAGAGAATAGACATACACATCTAACTGCAGGCTTGACTTTAGAACTGATGAATAAGAAAGAAATACCTTTCTTTCTTAGCCGTAAGGTAAAATTGGTGGCTATATGCCATATCCATCATCCCAGCACTACTTTCTCTCTGATCAGCAACTTCTGCTTAGTTGTCTGTGGACAACAGTCATTCCTTCTGTGATCTTGAGCCAACCTGAGACAAGCATAACCTGTGACATCTCCAGACTTCCATACATGTTATGATCAGACTGAGAGCCCATCATCAGCAATCTGTTTTGAAAGCTGTCTTCCATTTAGTCTGTTTAGTAATAAGAATCAATAAATGCTTATTGGTGGGCCTGGCCCACCTGGACCACCATGTCAGCAGTATCAGTCTCATTTTCATTTGCATAGACACCTTCATATGTCATGACCACAGCACTTCATCAGTGTGATGCTGAGATGCGAGATGTCTGCAGCAAAGTGGGCATCAATTCTAAGAATTGAGTGACATGGGACTGGTCATCATCCTGGCATGAATAGCTACTGTCTCAGAAATGTATGAATAATATACCATAAGCATTGGTCATTTGTCAATCTGGTGTCCTGGAAGAGACAGTACCTGAACCAGCTTATATTAATCTTTTGGAGACAGATCTGGAAAAAAATATAATTGTATTGACCAACATAGCTTGAGTCCCTTTCCATTTCTGGACTCTCTTGGGAAGTTAGACTAAAACATGGGAAATACTTTGTATTAAAATTATTTTCATGGAGTAACAAATTGAACAATAATGCACAAGTTATGGTGCATTCATCACATCAGTGAAATAACATTTGATGTATTAAATGAAACCTACCTATCCCCTTCCTTTTTTTCCTGTAAATATCTGTCTTTTTTCCATATGCAACTGTGCAGCTTCGTTATGATCTACTACAACCAGTGCCTCCTTATTATCAAGTAAAGAACAAGCCGAGTGATACTGCCTTTTTCCTTCCTCAGCTACTATCAAAACAGTGCAACAACCCCAGTCACAAACTCAAGAGTCTTTTGACAGCAGCAATTAAGCAACTTAATTAATGAGTGAATAAAAATGATAATATTTACTGAATGGGAGCATCCTGTTTTGCATTTTTATTCAAACTGTGCACCTGAAGAATACCACTGAGTATACTACCTCCTCCCCTTCTGCTTGAAAGCTCTCTTCATTTTTTTTCCCCACGCTATTTTGACTTTGAAAGCACCCAAAAACTATTGTATGCCTAGACACAGGCATGATGCTGAGGCACTAAATAACTCTTCCAGGCAGCTGAAAGGAATATGCTGCTGTCTTTGCTATGGTTTTGCTGACCCTTAGAAACTTGGCTTATATTTAAGGGGCAATTTTCATGGTGCATTTGTAAGCTTGAAATTTACATCAGAATAGGTTATTAATTACTGATAAATGGCTAATAAAGCATTAATGCATTTGGTAATTAACAAATTTTGGACTTGCAGTGCTTTCCACCCTCTTTCTCAACGTGTTTCACATGTATGCATACAGACACTGTTCCCCTATATTCTTTATTTGACTGTTAATCTCTTCAACCATCATATATTACATACATACACATAAATATATGTTTTAGTCTACATGGGTTTTCTCAATGAAATATATAACCCATCTCTACTGCAAGTAAAGCCCCATACATAATTATTTTGGAATGACAGACAGTGAATTCCTTAGCTATTATTTTTGACGACCCTGTCATGGATGCCAGGCATATATTGTGGTGAGAGCCTGAGAAACTTGGGAAAACCCACCTGGGGAGCAAACTCCTTTTTTCTTTATGGAAAGGTTCCCCAAGTGACAGGCCTGCAATCCTGGGTGAGCTTAATTAAAGTCAATAGAGAAAACTAAAGCATTCAAAATTGCTGCCTTTGGGGCTTCCCCACTCTTCTTTTTCTTCATTTGCTGACACTTTTAAGGGTAAGGTGCATTTTAAATTCCTTATTTGGGGCTTGGGGCTCAGTTCATCACATTCCCCTTCTGTTCTGTATCCCACATTAAATCTCCCTGACACTTCAAAGTGTTGTTTCCCATGATTTATGGCTAACTAATGCAGGTGCACTGGGCCTCCTGTGAGGTGCTGAATGTCCTCTTTGACATCAGTATTAATGAATGAAATTTTGGCATACAAAGCCAGGTAAGGCACGTTGCCTAAAAGTGCATGTAGGTAAACTGAGGCACCCAACAAGATATCAGTGAAACCAAAAGAAGCATTTAACCTTGTTGGCACCCAGAGTTCTGCAGTATTTCCTATGCATTTTGTAGTGTGAGTTCTGCTGAAAGTATCCCCTTGGGATTTTCTAAAATGCACCTAACCAGACTTTGTGACCCTAGTCCTACCTCATTTCTTCTTCTCTCCTGCCACAGTTGCACGTCACAGGCCAGAGACACACTGAAGCAGCAGAGCTAGGAGCACACATGGAAAAAAAAAAGGCCTCTGTGTAATAGGATCTTGACCATCTGCTGCACCTGCCGTTTCAATCCCTTGTCTGTTTTGAATCATACATTGTCAAATGTCACAATTGCTACCAGGCCTGAAGCTTGGATTAGTTTTTGAGCTTGTAATGCTTACTTTTGAAATGAATGGCAAAATGCCTACTGACTTCAGCAGAAGCAGAGCTCAAGAACTGACAGCTACAATCACCTTCATTTGCACCCCACCCACAGTGGCAGAATATATTGGAAGTGGTGTCAGCAACAGCAGTGGGACTGGGGCATTTGTGACAAACTACCTTTGGGGTTTGCTTTTGGAATAAAATCCTCATTTACCAGCCTCTGGTAATGAGGTGGCCACATGACTTTAGAGTGAAGGCATTTTTATTAGTGCCTAATGGTAGATATCGTAAATGAGGTTTGTGAATTAAGAAAACACTTTGAACATTCAAGTGATCAAAATCCCTGATGATAAAGATGGGTGTCAGAAATTCCCCAGTTCCAATTGTTGGTCCCATAGCACTTACATGATTCACTACATGTTAATCTAGGCTGTCTGTACATCTATTGTAGTGGGTGGGATGTATGTATGGTGGGATGATAGTAATTACATATTCTGTCCTCCACAGCACTCAGAAACGTAAGAGGTGTGCTATGCAAAGAGCAGGGGAAATTCGAAGTCCAGTAAGTATACCTCATTTGGGTTAAAAAGAGATCTGCTCCTCTTGCTCGTGGAGCTGGAGGAGGCTGAGGTGAGGAGATTCATTCAGATTCATAGCAATAAAGGTTCTGTGCAAAATGCTGTCTGGGATCTCAGTTCTGAAAAAAACCCCTTCACATTCTGTTGTGGCATATCTGAATCCAGCAGATCCAGTTCTCATCTGTTTGTATTTTAAACTGTGCCAGACCAAGTATCTCCTCCTTTCCCTGTTCCTCCTTTCCATGCTCTCTTGGCAAACAGTTCACTTCCCTTACTTCCCTCCTGGAGGAAGGATATCAACGCTGAAAAGGTTAAGTGGGCTGCCTTATGAGTTGGGATGTTGTGAAATTTACACTCATTATCTTCTCTGGGTGGCCATCAGGAATTTAATTAATATCCTTGACATGGGTTGTTATAACTGGTATCGTGGCTTCCAGATGCCCATTGCTGAGCAAGACAGAGATTGTACTCGTGAAGAGTGACAGCTTTCAGGAGTGTGCAGAGGCTTTATACTCTGTCTTGCAAGAAGAAAGACAGCTCTGGTTGCCACCTTCTTCCTGTGGGAAAAAAGGGGAGAAAAAAACGGCAGCCTTTTTGCAGGTAGCCTCGCTCATGACAGTAACATCACGTCTGTTTCTGCCCTTGTCAACACATCTCACTGTCCACAATCACTCATCATCTCCAGACAGACAGCACTGGAGGAGATCATCAATTGCCAATGCAATTCAGCAGATACACTTCATAAATTTTAATTACATTCCCACTGAAAATGAATGGTCAGAAAATATAAAACATCTGCCATCCAGATCATTTACATTTTTCATACAATAAATCATTGGCAACATCCAAAACAATGGATTAAATCATGTGGAGTGTGATAGGTCAAGAAAGAAGAAACGGCACCCATTGTGTGATTACTGTTTGGACCAAAGCCATTACACCGTGTACAGTATCAAGGAAAATAAAAACATTAAAAAATAGTAACCATTTGGACTTGCCCTCATAAATAAAATATCCCTGGTATCAGATAGACCCTTCTAATGGATCTATTACTGTGTCTCTGAAAAAATGAGGGATTGTTTAAGTAAAAGAATATTAGTTAATTAAGATGGAGGGAAATGAGCATTTATCAATTGAATGTCTGGCCTATTTAGCTTGTAAATAGAATAAAGAAGTGATGTCAGTGGAAAATAATCTGTTAATCAGGTTTAACTAATATCATGGCTGTTAAAATAACTCAATCAACATTTTCTTCGATAGTGTGGTGTGAAATCCTAGTGTGAGATCATCAAACAGTCTGTCCAAATCATGTATTTTACCTGACAAAGCACCACAACACAGGTTTAACAAGCCAGGTACAGGACTCAGAGGGGACCAACTATTTCCTTTCATTCTCTGTTCGGCAAGGGTGCCAGCTCTGATGGTGGTAGTGCAGTGATGCTCAGTGAGCCCTGCCCCAGGAGGTAAGAAACCTGCGCTCAGCTCCTGTTCTTCAAACTGCTGGAGAGACCAGCCAGGGCACCAAGGTCGTATTTCCCTCCACAGAGGGTCAAAGGCAATGCTGCCAGAGCCACAAATGCAAAAAATTACTTTCTGTTCTAGGTACCACAGATTTCATCAGATTTAGTGAGATTTGGGTGCCTCAGACTCTTGGAAGTTTTTACTCTGAATTGTATGTGTTATGTGCTGTTCAATATGATGTTTTTGTTTTTGTTTTTTTTTTGTTCGGTTTTGTTCTGTTTTTTTATGTGCCATGATATTGTTATATCACCTTTATTGCATTTTCATCCGACTGATGCTTTCTTCAGCTATTCTCACTACCTGTGCAGTTACCAAACCTGAGACATTGTCCTTTCCCCCTTGAACCATTCTTATTTTCTAGAAACTGAAAGTAATTTTGGTTGGATCCACATCTTCTGTTTGCCTTTTGAATAGTACCAATCCAGAGGCATGGACATTCATGGGAGCAGCAAACTGCAAACGCACTCAATCACAAGTTGTTGGATACAGCACATCCTCATCCCTAGAGCAGATGAGAGATTAGTGTGTTTGTTAACCTCAGTATCTTTCCTGTTGAATGAAATGGGTGGAAATCAGGTATACACTGAGCAAATGTTTATTTTGACTGGAAGCCCTGTCACTTTGTGTATTTATGTGAAATAGAGAGATGTATGCTTAGCCTGAGGAGGTATCTGCACTCTTCAAAAAAAGGCCATTGATGAATGGCTGTAAAAGCTATAGTTTTATCTGTTTTATGTTCTTCTAATGCTGCTAAATTGTTGTATATTAGGTTAAAAAATAGTTCATTCTGACGTTACATGATGAGCACGTCTCGCAATGGTATGTGCAATATAAGCCTCTTTCATTTGACGATTTACTGCTGTTAAAAGGAAATAAAAATCCTCATAACATATGAGAGAACAATGTAGCTGAGAGATTTTTCAAGGTGTTCAGCTTGAGTTCCTTGAACTAGGAATAATGTTTTTTTGACTCGATGTATCTGTGTATTTTTAATTCAGTTACACAAATATCAGGGGGGAAGAGGCAGCAATTTTTTCCCTCATAGAGATGTTTTACTTCATACTAAACTCCTTTACAACAACAGTAATTATTAAAAAATACCACAGAAGTGCTGCAGTACATGTTATTAGTTACTATTTATACAGTGACACATATTGCTCTACAGACAAATAAAAACAATGTGGCTTTTCCTCTCTCACAGTGATGGTTTACGTGCTTTTCATTACAAGTTTAGCCAGCTGGTTTAGGTATGACAAGTACTTCTCCCCAAATCTATTCTTTTTGCCCTAAGCCCCACCCTGAAAGGATAAGTTTTTTTAAAATCACAAAGCGTTTGTGCCATTTTTGTCTTCTCTTCCCATCTTGTGCCCCATCCCCCAACTCACATCCATCCCCAAAATTCTCTCGTTTTCTAAACTTTTTTTTTCATGTTTTTTTCAGTCCCATTGTTGCCATCTTCATATCTGCTCAGTCCAGGTCTGGAAGCAAAACCAGCAGGTTGTAGTGCAATATTCCCAGTACTTCTGCCCATCCTGGAAATAAAAGGTATTGGCAGACCAGTTTTCCCATTGTTTTCAGTCTTTGGCCTCAACAGTGCTCATCTGTATATGGTAGGATATGGGGTACTCCAGTGCACCAACTGCTTCCTTCTAGCTTTGCACTCCACCAAATTATCCACTGCCCATTGCTTCCTCCCAGACTTTCACAGGAGTGCCTAGGGAAGCCAGATTATGCTCCTAAGGCTCTGGCTGGCCCAGGAAGTAGAAGATGATATACCCTACATATCCTTAAAGGAAGTAACAATTCTACTTCTGCTGTTCAGGGAGTGCTAAGGCCTTCCCAGTAACTACATTAAGCCCTCCTTATGCTTCAGATTTACTGATTTCAGGGGGCCATTTGAGGGCATATATTCCCAAGAACTCATTCAATCAGGCACAACCAAGAAGTTTACCAAGTTTGTCCAGCCCTTTAAGTGACTTCAGCACTTCTTTCTCAGTGTACCTCCATTGTGAAACGTTTCCTGCAAAACTTACACAGATTGAGGAGAAAATTCAAAAAGGCATTCCAGCAGAATGCAATTGCCTAAATTGATGTCATCCATCTGATTCCTTACACACCTGAAGATCAGCTCAGGTAGGTACCTAGAAGTTTCTAACATAGCTCTGGTGCTGGTGACTTTCTCTGGATCAAGTGCATGCTGTTGACAGGGCCTCCAGATCACCCCCACCAGCTGAGCTTTGGTTTGTGTCCAGGATCAAGGTCAGAACGCACCAGCCAGCTTCCTCCTGGGTAAAATCCATCTGGAAGAAGCACTCTGGGAGCTCACTGAACACGCCCAAGGCACACATGGGTGTCTCAGCGTGATGGGAGCAGGCTGCACTAGTCCAGAAAGACTGCCTGGAGGACGTGTGCTATGGCCATGCAGGGCTCACTCCCAGCTCTTTTGCTGAACACATCTGCTCCTATTGGTCTGCGTGACAAGTGCAGGCACAGCCACTGTAGCTGTGCAGCTTGTCCCAGAGCTGACTGCGTGTGCACATACGTGCGCGGGGCCGTGTCACCCGCACACGCCTGCGTGCACATGTGTGTGCACGTGTAATTTATCATTTTTTTGTGTGTGACACACCAAAAATAATGTATGAGCTCCCTCTGCTGCTTTATACAAAGAAATTAATCAAGAAAATTGCTTGCAAAGCTGAGAGCATTTCATTCATATCTTGCTGATAATGCTGTATGCACAAATAATACTAAAAATAATTGTGTATTATGCTTGCAAAGCGCTATCCAAACATTAAATAATTAAATAAACAAAAGAATCTATGTTTGCTTTTAAACTCATAAAATATTCCAAATGTATCTGGTTTTTTTCTCTAATGAAGCATGTCAACATTTTAAGTAAGAAAATGTTTTCTGACTTCTGAAAGTATCAGTAAAATCATTGAAAGCTCTATTGAGAGGTAAGATACATTAAATATAATGAGGAATTCTTTGTCTTCTTAAAGGAAAAAAATAATTTTTAAATGCTTAACAGTATTACATTGTTGGGTTAGTGGTTTTTGGATGCCTTTTGCACTGTGTTAAACAAGTTTTATACAGTTAAACAACATGTCATGAGCAACTCTTGAAGTTTATCTGAACTTCTAAGTCCCAAAGAAAAAAAACAGATTAGTGACGAAAACAGGCCCATACGGAAGAATATTGTTCTAAAGACTTTGAAAAGCTCTAAAATATATTTTTGTCTTCTCTTCCTTTTCTCTTCTTCCTAGTTCTTCTGCTTTTAAAATGATGCAAGAGCACTAACTGAAATACATTATTATTTTATGCATTGGAAGGGTAATTTTGATAAATTGACTCGCAAACAGGTTATTTCCTGAAGGGCTAAAATAAAAAGTGTAGTTCTATAAATATATTCAAAGAAGAAGTTAGATGTGGATGAAAATTTTTAGTCAGTTTTTCATCCTGAAAAGTATAAGTCTAGTTAAACAGGAAAAAAGGATGTATTTCTATCAATTCAAATAATCGGTTTGAATGACTTTTAAAGGATTTTTTTGACATTTTGAATTGCAGAATAATAGACTGAAGATACCCCTGGAGTTATCCAATCCCTGCCCAAATTAAAGTGTCTCAATATTGCTTAAGTGGATGCTCTTCTCTAAAAATGTACTTTTGTTTAAAAAAAAAATGAAAAGATATGCAAGAAAAGCTCCCAAAGTAGATGAATATTTTGAATCCCACTAGGCACTAAATGTGATACAAAGAAATGCTTGACTTTGCCTTAGAACTTAGTAAGAAACTAAAAAAAATAACAAAAATTATTGTCAGAACTGTTCATGAGCAATCATATTGTATGTGCAGGGCTGTTTGATCTCAAGTGACAATGAGAGACGTTGAGAACCAAATAGAAGAAATCTGTTGCTGGAATTGCACCAACCACGTAGGCTGAGCCAAACACAGTGGAGCTTCCTGAATATTACAGAATCACAGAATCATTAAGGTTGGAAAAGACCTCCAAGATCATCAAGTCCAACCTTTGATTGATCACCACATTTCCTGAACACTTCCGGGGTAGTGACTCCACCAACTCCCTCAGCAGTCTGTTCCAATGCTTAACAAGCATTTTCATTAAGAACTTTTTGATGTCCAGCCCGAATTTCTGGCGCAGAGCCTATCTCTCATCCTGTCACTGGCTGCCTGGGAGAACAGACTGACCCCCATCATGCTACAACCTCCAAGTGGTCACAGAGAGTGATAAGGTCCCCCTGAGCCTCCTTTTCTGCAAGTTAAACAACTCCAGCTCCCTCAGCTGCGCCTTATAGGACTTACTCTCTACTTTCTACTTACTGTCTACTTACAGGACTTACTCTCTCTGCCTTCTCCAGAAAGGTAATGAAGCTAGTGAAGGGTACAGAGTAAGTCTTTTAAGGAGCAGTGGAAGGAGCATGAATCTGCAAGAACTGTAAATGATAATAAACTTCAGTAGTTTCAAGTTTTCGGAAGCTTTTCATTGCTTTGACTACTTCAGCCTTTTGACTTACAGGACTGATCATTTCCTTGGCTTTTGAATACTTGCCTGTCTAGGATTCTCACAACACCTTTGTTTAACAATTATTTGCTGCATGCTGCCTGTATCAGTTGAGTGGGACTATCAGCCTTTCCTTAACTTTCACTCCATATATGTCAACTGTGACCACCACAGACCTGTAACTGAAAGGCAATTTATTGCAGCCGCTTTTAGTGTACAACTGTTTTCTCATTTGTCATAACTTTTTAAACATCTGTAACTTGTTTCTCTATGTGTATACAAATTGATACCAAATTAGACTAAGCATGTAGCTATCTGTGTTTTTTCCACCATTAACAACTTAGCAAGGCATTTGATATTCTCCTTTTTTGTAAAGGCTTGCTTTTGTGATACTATAAGAAAACAATATTTCTATCTGATTGAGTGCTGGGCTGTGATTTTGAGCTTTACTAAATAACAGGTATGATAGAGTCCTCCTTAATTGCTGTGTATGCTACTGGACCATGTTGCTCAGGACTGTAACTATTGGGTAGCTGCATTGAAAATGAGTGCACCTCTCACAAAAACTGAGCTTTAATAAGCCATCCTTATTTGTCCACATTTGCCAGCCCTTTCTACCACAGCAATCTCTCTGTAAACACTTCTGATAACCAAACTTGGGTCTAATAAATACACTACTCACTGATGGAACTATAATTATCCAATCTGCAGGCTTTGCACATATAGGTATTGTTGAATCAGATATTCTAACACAGGCCCTGATGTCTCTTCTGGCAACTTCACCACCTCAGTAGTTTGTGTTTTTCAGTTTTAAATTGGTAACATTAAATGTCTTTAATAGGTTATTACTGGAATCCTGTAGACAACAGAGATGTAGTGAATACAAATAGAGTACTTGACAAATCACAGACTGTAATGGTTGGCAGATCCCATTGGCAATTTGGTAATGTGCTCAGGATCACAGATATTAGAGCTGGAAAAGACACATTAGGTAAAATCCTAGGTTGAATGAAGAAAATGGCAGAATTTCTGTTGAGTTCAATGGGACCAGTTGCATTATATCCTTTCCAGTATCGATCATAGCAATCCAGTCTGTGTGCAGCTTTTCAGGAGCTCCTTGAGTCCAAACACTGAGGCTTGGTAGGAAAGTATGTAGCTATAAGCTTTATTGATATCTGTACTCATTTAGCACTGGCCAAACTCCCAAGGCTCTAGCTCTGGGCTCATTCAAAATTTACTACATTTCTTCTTGTTGTATAATCCTGGTCAGGAATCTAAGGGACATTACCTGGGACCAATGCACCTGGGACATTACAGAGAACAGGTTAAAGTGACTGAAAACTGTCACAAGACCCAAAATGACTTCTGCTGAGCTTCACAGAGGTTTCTAGCAGGCTTATTTAATGTTGTGTGTTGGAGCCATGGGCTCCTTCTTAAACCTTGACTCTTATTATTTTCTACTGTCATCAGAAATATAAATGACCCATTAAAGAAGCAACAGAGTATGCTTTTGATAACAAGATGCTCTCAGGTGGCAAACAGGCAGGAGGCTCCCAAGGAAAGGAGGCAGTTTGTGCTGAGGCTCAGGGTTACAAGAGCAGTGCAGGGCACTCCAGTATTCTATACCCAATGCATAACTTAGAACACCCTAAACCTCATTTGTGCTCAGCTTGTCCTAAATATTCCTCAAGTCCATTCTAAAAGTTGAGGTTTAAGATCAGTAAAGTGGAAATGTGACTTCAATGCACTTTTCTACTTGTGGTCGTAAAGAACATAAACTAAGAATTGAGTCCCTGGGCTGGTTGCACAGTTTCATTGTAATTTCTCAAGGCTTCAAGCTTCTCTTCTGCTAAATGGAAATTAGGGGCCAGTCTCCAGATATGAGCCCTTGCGAAGAAAAGCTAACAGCTGCAAAACTTTACCTGGGATGTAACTAGTGCACTAATATATTCGGCTGATAAAATCCCATGGTCATATATTGTTTCAAATCCTTCCACTGACTTTCAGGCAGTAACTGAAAAGGAAAAATGCAAGGTGATCATTGCCTCAATAAAAACCTTTCAAAGCCAAGTGTAAATGAATGTTGGAAATTTCACATTTTTTTCCCCTGTGCGTCTCACAGATCTGAGCTCTGAGGATCAATCAGTTGCACAGAGGAGTCATGACCCTGCTCTCATTGCTCTAAGGAACTGTTGTCTCACTGCATGCTATGACCCTTGGCATGAACCTGGTAATATTACTACTTGTGGGTCTATCAACAACAAGCCCTCTGTGGTCCCAATGTGCTTAGGAAAACTTAATTCCTCTTGTTCCAAATGTAGGGATCTCTCTTGTGCCAATTACCCTTTGACACTGCTGTTCAAGCTTACTTTCCAAACACTGGTTCCATAAACACTACTCCCTTCACAGGGACATAGGCTGGCAATAGCAAGGAAAACTAGTGCAAAAATGTTTTCTTTTGATGTTCTGATTTTGGGATTGCTAAATGTATATCACTGCCTTTTAGGAAATTTTGCATCATGACTGGATAGCTGACTTCCTTGTGACCTAATCTTCAGTTTTCTTGTAGGCTTAGCAGACAGGTTGCAAATGCTTTGTGGTCCTCATGGTAAGTGTTAGATCTTGCTATGAATGTATGGATGAAATCAGATTCCTAGAAATCACTGTTCACATATGTGTTAGCTTTGACTGCCTGGGTGGTCAGTCACAATCTCAAAGAAATCTTCTCTGTAGCTATACTAGCTTTGGCAATATGTATTTCAGTTATTTCCACATTCTTGAACCAAAATCACTTCCTCTGACAAGGAGGTAAGTCCTGATCAAACCAGCTCAGGTGCTGCAACAGCAGCAGCAGCACTGTTAATGCCCACAGTTACTCTGCTTGCTGATTCCATAGAAGGAGCATCTGAGTGGTGCATGTATGTTTCTAAGCAACCATTTACATGTGAATTATCCATCAGGGGCTGGGAAGTGGAAATTTGGTACAGAACACGCCAGAGCACTAGGGACTGCTTGGCCTTCTCTGCTAACTTCTACACTGGTGACTTTTGTCTACCACTCTACTCCTTTACCGAGTAAATAAATACCTTGGTCAGTGGTTTCTAAGGAAAGGTCCTGGTACCTGTTCCAGCTGAGTGGCAGGCTGCCCCACCAGCAGGCAGCTGGAACAGGCAGCAGGTTTAGGCTGTCTGTTTGCCAGGTGAGCAGGCTGGTGGCCCTGGCATACAGCATCACCGCAAGAGACCTGAAGGAGAGGAAGCACACCTGATGGCAGCTTGTAGTTTGACAGCCTGGAGGTCTTTCACAGACTCATCCAAAGCACAAATGCCACTTTCTGGGTCTTGGGAAGGGCAGAGTGAGCTTAAAAAGGATGAAGGCTGACATTGATAGGATTGTAGTTGGGGTGGACTGGGCTCTCTTCCTGATCACTGATCTGCTCAGGGGATTTCAGGAATGTGCTACCTTGTGCTTAGCCACAATTTCTGCACTTTGCTGTAACTCACAGAGATAGACTATGGTCCTCAGGGCAAGGCTGGTGCTGCCTGCCCATCTTCTCAGCGGGGCACCTTGGGTTGTACTCAGCCCAGCTCCTGACACACCACCCCAGCTGCTTCTCTCCCTGGAGGGGAACAGGGAAGCTACTGTGCAGCTGTGTGTGTTGTAGCATCAGGATCACTTTTCGGAGTTACATTGGATGGTCTTTTTTATTGTGATGTTTTCTTCTTCCTTTTCCCTAGGATGTTTCAGTCATGTCCCATGGGGGTGCTCAAAGAAGCAACAGTAAATTTCCTTCCCTTAACAAGTGTCACTGGTGAAACTGTGCTCCCATTGCTGTTGTCCTGGTCTTAGTTTACTGCCAAATACTGTCATGGGTACACAGCAAAAAGGGAAGTTTTCTATATATATGCTCTATGTATTGTAGATGGCAATATTTTTTGCTCAGAAAACTCTTTGCCTAAGCTGAAACAAAGAATGGGGATACACCCAGCCCCAAGGAAGAGAGCTTTGGGAAGTTACATGTGAAGGAAAAAAAGATACACAACCTATCCCCAGAATTTGTGTGAACTGGGTTTTTTTCTGACATGCTTTTTCTGACATTAACTAATGGCACTGAAGTTTTCATGGCCTTTGATCTTTGATCTTTGATACTGATTATAGCAATTTAGTTTAAAAGGCCTGACTTGGGTCATCTATTATTATTATTATTCTAGTAGGGTTATAGTAGGTTTAGTGTTTTTGTTTGAGCAGCTCAGTTAATTTTAGGTGGAAAAGGCCTCATTCTCCTGTGGTTAGCACTTTGGGTAGTCACTTCCTGAAGAGCTTCCTCTCTGACGGCTCCCTTTGGGCACTTATTTCCAGTGAGTTAAGGTGGGCTTTTGGGTCAGAGCTTAGAGAGCTGTGAGTCAGGAGAGAATCAAAGATGATGTATTTTTCTCACTCTCTCTATCTCTGTGCTGCTTTATTTCTGGAAAATCAAATATAACAGTTTAATCAAAAAGGAAGTGGGGAACAATGTAAAAATACTGCCTAGCTTTTGCACAAATAAAGAATAAATGAAATAGAAGCATATTCATCAAAATCCAAGTCAATACTGAAATAAAGTTGGCCCCTGTTGGTATATGCAACATAAAAGGAAAATAAAAAAAACATAGGGAGCAAAGCACTTATGAAAAGGGATTTTTATTTTGGTGAAATAACTGTTTTTCAGAATATAATAGCAGTAACACAGTCTATGCATAAATGTTATGAGGGGGAAACTTAGGCTTCTAAGGCTTTAAATGAGGTGTTTTTCTTGCTACGCAAAAATAAAAGCAGAGAATAGCTTTGGACACTGTTTAGGACTGGGAATTACAACTTGGGTATTTTGGAGGGGCTGAATTATAAAATCCAATGTGATTGATGCTGACAGGGCAGATGGGCCCTTTAAAGTCCTGGCAAGGCAGGAGGTCACACTCGTAATACTGTGGCATACGGGGGAATCCACACAGGGGACTGGGAACCCTCCCAGGGGCTCCCAGCCAGCAGCCTTAAATAAAGTTCTGGTGCAGAAGGAGTACTGAAAATGATAATAAATAAATAAATTAAAAAGAGAAAAAACATGACAAAGCGGGCTGCAGAGAAACTATCAGTAGAAATATTTGTCTTACAAAGTCTGAGGGAAACTGCTGCCTGTTTTTTTGTTTGTTGCTCTTTCTCTTACACTGAGCTTGGGGAAGAGCTGTTCAGGAGCTTTCCCAGTCATGGGAAAACAGTATTTGGCCCTATGATCTAATGGAAAATAAGTTGAGGTTGCCCACATCAGCTACACAGTGGCCCCTGGGAACTGATCTGACTCCCACTCAGATCAGCACTCCTGCACCACCCTGCTACAGAGCTCTAACAGCTTCATTCACCACTGTGCCAGAAGGTACCCACTGGGGCTAGAGAGCATTTCACTCTCTTGAGTGGAAAAGGTTCCACCCAAGAAGATGCAATGACCCAGCCAAGAACAGAGTCTGACAGGAGACAGTGACTTTTTGCCACACCATAAGTCAAAAAGGTAGCTTGGAAAGTGGTTGGGAAAGCTTGATGGTGAGCTCTTCCATCAGATGATCAGTAGATGCATCAGGTTTTCTGATGGTACTAAGGTGAGTACTGAGATGGTACTGAGTGGTACTGAGTAGTAAGGTGCAGTGAAAGAACAGCTTTAGGAAATTTGATTCCTTATAATTTGTTCTGGTCTTGCCCTTTAGGATTTAAGGAAGGTTTTGGGATGGAGGAGGATATTTTTTTGAATAAAAAGTTGGGTTTGTATGGCAGTATAATTCTGCTGTGACTTTATCTATGTTATCTGAGTGAAGTCTCTTGATGCCAAATGAATGATTCTGGATAATGCAAAAAGAAAGCTGTACAGATTAAGCCAAACTTGCCTTGCATATTGTCCAAGGGCCATAATCCCAAGAAAAATACAACCAAAGTAAAAGGCAAGAAAGAGCAGAAGCTCATCAAATTTTTCATTTTCCTTTCCAGTCCTTTCCAGGACTTCCTTTATGATAAATTGATTTTATAAGAAACAACAATCTGGAAAAAACAAATGGGACCCAGCTTCCTCTTGGCCTTGAAAGGAGAACTGCAGAACTTCATAGTGCATTTCACAGAAACCTTTAATCAAACCACCTTGGAGTCCTACAGAGTCATTTGGGTTATGGAAATTCCAGTTTACTGCAGTTGGGAAAAGGCCAATAAATGGATCCCATTGCCAAGTGGTTGTGGTACCCATAAAGTTTCTCACAAGAGGTTCAATTTTAAGCACACTTCACATCCTGTGAAGGCATTGCTTTTATAGAGGTTTATAAAGTGGCCTTCATTGGACTCAACCTAACTTCTGGTGCCAGAGATAGGTGGTCTGTTCAGTACAGGATGCAAAGTGACCTTTTTTCATATTGACCTTTTCATTCAGAAAAGGGGAGAGAAAGACAGGAGCTTTGTCTGAGGATGTTGGTCAGGTAAAAGCACAGAAACAGATCAGAATGCCAAGGGAAACAGAAAAGACACCAAGGCAAAGACACCCTTATGCAGACATTTGTCTTGTCTGAGTACCCCCTACTCTACCCAGCAGAGGTTGTGTTGCACCTAGTGGCTGTGATGAGTCCCCTTACCCCTACTGTCCTTGTATGTGCTCTGGCAGGCCTGCATTTCCTGACTGATGTTATTTACCATGAGTATTGGAAAGACAGATGTGTAGTTTGCCTCCTGGGCAGGAGAGCAACTGCCTGCAGAATGCTGTTAGCTGGGAAATTTAACTGCATAAACTGAAGTGCTGTGAGTGATGATTTTAGAATTGGCATGTTCTCCTTTCAACTTATAAACCTATTTTGATATTTATATAGAGCCATAAAATGTAGCAGAAAAGTTTTAATATATTTACGTTCATAGGACAGCTACATATATCCTGAAACCAAAGCTGTTATTTTTGTTTTCTTTACTTGTTATCCAGTAATATTTAAATTATTGATCACATCCACTCAGGCTTAGTAAATCTTGCATTCACATGTGCCTTTTTAATGACTGAAATAGTGATTTTTTTTGAGTCTGTGGATAATAATGTTAATAGGCATACAGTACTGAGGAGCTGCTTTAACCCACCTACCAAACAAATATATCTGCCATGATGCTGTCATGGTTACCTTTGATGTGAAATCACCACCTTATTGTACAAGAAAGGAGGGGCAATGTTGTCTGGGAAGAAGGGTTTAGATGACAATGACATTGATTTCTATGATGATGTTCTGCTGTTATCTCTGCTGCTTTGACTTTCCTGGAGCTGCTAAGATTCAGCTGAGGGCAGAAATGGAAGCAAAAAATGTAGCTTATAGAGGAGTAAAGAGTGTTCCTCATTTATCTGGCAGAGAAATAAAGAATGAGATGGAAGGACCCTCAGAGGTTGTGATATATTTGCTAAGAAAGAGATGGATGGAGGTTGAGTGAGTGGAAAGTTTTGATGAAGTTGCAAGGACTGAATAAATGAAGTTCCATTCAGAGTGGGAAGTGTGGTCTTCAACATCACCACTAGTTTGGCTCCAAGTCAAATTAAATAATAGATGTTTTCCTTGACCTTGTGCTACTTTCACAGTGTGTTACATGATATGTTCAAAAATTAAACTGCCTCTTAATAATACTCCTTACTTCGGTGTTATTATTGGAGTACCACATGCAGCCTAATCTTCCAGGCTTCACTTGGACAAAACTCTCAGTGTTTTCTGAGCAGGTTTTGCCAAAATGTCCAAGAAAAGCTTGTGAATACAGTTTCATTTCAGAGCAGTACTATACATTTCCAACACTCACTGAAACGGTAGCTGAAATAAGTTGGAAATACCACAGCAGAAGTGTTTGGACATACATCAGCATTGTTTGTTTTCATCAGTCTGGAAATACTACAAGATTGTCTGGGTGCAGCAAGAGGGAGTCTGTCCAATGGGAATAGAATAGAATTCCATACAATAAAATAAACTTTAGGTTAAGCTGGAAGACACAGATGGATCCCCCTTGGAATCAGCTTGTTCACCTCTGGCCTCTCTGAAAACATTCAGTAATGGGCCAACACTATCAAGGACCTGTAACGGTGAGCTCAGAACTCTTTCAGATCAGCATTAATAGGATGTGCCTGTGCTTGTAAGGATGCCTAGTCTGCATTTTTATAGGTGCATAAATAACTTGGCAGACTAAATTAATGCACAAGCCAGGTTAAGACCTTTATAAAAGAAAAAGATTGTTGCATTATTGGCATTAATATGATTGAAAGGGTGAGTGCAGAGATATGATGCCATATGGTGGTAAGCAAGGCCTGTGGTAAGCTTTCTGCTGGGAAACAGGGTGTCACCTTAGGGAAGTGCAGTGGAGGGTGACTAAAGCACCACTCATGAAGATCTTCCTCAGGTTTTCTGTGTCATCATTGGTAGTAGAGGAATGGAGAATTTAACTGTCCTGACCTGCTGTAGAGTCTAGAGAATTTACAGACTTTCCCCCTAGGATTTTTCTCCTAGGAGAAGAATTCCTTTTGTATCCTGCACAGTACTTTTCCTTTATTTGTACTTTGCCTGCCATCTCCAAATGTGCATGCCATCTTAACCCCAAGGAGATCTCGTGTTCAGAAAATGCTGCCTAAAGTGAAGACTTTGGAAGACTTGTCAAAACTACACTTGTATGTGATTAAGCATTCAGGTTTGAAATAGGTAATGATCAGAGTGTGAACAAAGCACTGGAGGGAAGAACAGAGAATGAGGGGAAGAAGCAGAGCTCAGTGTTGTCAAAAAGCCGTGAGACCTTTGAATTACTACACTGAAAATTGAAACTACTTTATCAAAATTGATGGAAGTGGCATGTGAGGTTGTACCTCATGTCCAAAGTTTACACTTTGAAATATGTTTATCTGTAATTCAAACCTAGGAGTCTGAGTGACCTCAAGTTATATTTTTAAGCAGTCTCTATTTATATGACTCTATACATGATGACCCTTTGGACACAGAAAGACAGGTCAATGTACTTTGAAATCAAAATGACTACATATACCCACAGACACAGACACACAGACACAGACACACACCCCTTTCATTCCACCCTTCATCATCTGGCAGCTCCTGCAAATTTGTCTCTTTTTTAAGTCTAAGAAAAGATCACAGAAATATTGGAACATTATTGTTAGAAACTAATGCCGTAACTTACAGTATTATGCATATTCTTAAAATACATGTGTGTGCAGCCTCACATGCACATACTGTGCAAACATACTCTGCCATGTGAGAGCACTTCAGAAACATCATTACAATTCATCACGTATTGTGTCCTCCCCACTACTTGAGGATGAAAGTTTTCAATACTAATGCTGCAAAGTGGGTATTATGTTGATTTATGCTAATCGGTTCTATACATGCTGTCATATTATATTGCTAAGTGATGACATTGGTGAAGTACTGTTGCTTCCAGTGTTAACAGCCCACCAGTGCTGGTTTGTAAACAGCAGGGGAGCCACCCACCTCCACAGACTCCATGGTCTGTTAGATACTGCTGGGAGCTGGGGACCTCCACTCATTCCTTTTCTTATGCCTTCATTGGCACAGCTGGACATTACAAAGGTTACAAAGTTGTTAAAAATGAGGCTTTTCTCAAATGTCTTCCAGTTTATTATTGGAAGCCTATTGTTTGGCTACAATAGGACACATTATGCAGATTTGAGACCTTCTTTTGGACCCACCCTGACTTAAGAGCTGCAAATGTCTGTCCATGGGTCACATGGTAAAGTAACTTCCAAGTGAGACAAAAATTTCTGTGCCTTATGAGCAAGACCTAACATGTGTCCACAAGGAAGATTGTCCAGCCTCTTCACAGCTGGGGAGGAGGACGGATGTTGCTGTAGACCTCTCTGCTGTCTGAAGTAGCAGGGATACTTGAAAGGACTGAGAGGGGTGAGGACTAGGAAGGCTGATGATTGACTGCTCTTCCTGACTCTGCCTTCCTCCCCCAATGGCAGAGTATTGTGTGTTCCTGGGTGCCTTGTTTGTTTCCTTTGTCAGTGCTTTAGGGCACAGAGAGAAATGCTGGTCTTAAAGCAGCTGTGAAGGATCGTTGCTTATTTGTCTTGTCGATGTGGGGTAAACCCTCAGTTGCAGATGATAGCACTTTGCTGTGTGCTGCACATGTACAGTCCATGAATGCTTCATCTAAGAGCTAGGGAAGGAGTGATGTTTTCATGTCAGCTCTGAAGGAAGTGTTTTAATGAAGGGGATTAAGCCAAGTTTCTTTGAACTCCCTTTATGTGTGATTTTGTGTTTGCCATGTCCTGTGCTTAAAGACCTTTATACAGCAAATTCAGTCTGGGACCATCACAGATGACTTTCACTGTCCAAAGCAGAGTATGGAAATATTTGCATTTGGTATTTTATGTTAAATAGCAGAATATGCAGGATGTATTGGCTTCTGGTGAGTGTATAACACAGCTGATGTTCAACAGTGCAGTAGTAAAACATTGCACTATTTTGAAATAGTCACTTAGGTCATGCTATATTGTGGCTAAAATAACATGACCTTCACCTATCTACCTGTTGTAAAACTTCACCTCAAAGGATCCATTCTAGCTGTGCAATTTATCTTTCAAGCAACTCTAGATTTACTAAGCCCAGCCTGAACTCAGTTCTCTGCTTTTGATCAGTATATTAATTTAACTGAAGAGCCTCTGAAACAAAAGGAACATTGATAGAATGGAAGCAGAGGATAGAGAGAACACAGCAATACAAGCCTTTCTTGCAAAAGAAGTTGCCCTGAAGAAGTAGCAATAGATCAAACACTCTTCATCACCAGGAATGTCTATGGTAATTGAAGTTAACACTGGAACATTTGTCTTATTGACACATCGTTTGTTTAAAAAGTAAACTCGGTTTGACTCATAGACTGTAATGATCAGTTTGTAACATGTGGTGGAAGAATTTTTAAAGGCTGTCTTGTGAGGTTTTTTAGCAGTATCTGGTACAAGGAGGGGTTGCAAGAGGCTGGGATAGGGAAGAGTTGCAGTTATTGAAGTACTGATGGGGAAACCCTGAGCAGTTATTGGGAGAGACTATAAGAGAAAAGTTTATTGGTTTTCGCACTATTTTTTTTTTCTGAAGCTGGTGTGTAGTAAAAAACTCCCAAAAACATCAGGAATACTTGTGTGCTTCTGTCTGCTGGTGACCACCCTGGGGGCTATGCCCTTCAGTGAAAGGTTTAATGACAAAGGGCAAGCAAGCCCCATGTTACTGACTATTCTTGCATAGCTCTTCAGGAAGATAATATATGTCCACACTTCCTGCATGTAGGGTAGGGGCAGACATGCCCTCACGCAGGGCTGTGGGGCTACTGCTGTCTCTCCCTGCAGACATTTCTCTTCTGTACCCTGATTACGCTGATACGTGGATTTCAGCAGTTCCTCCAAGCTGGGGCACCCTGCATCCTGGTTTTCCATTAAATATTGGGTTTCTACATCAAAAGTACTAGCAGTAATGATACTCTAATAATCCTAAATTATCTTGTGGGGGAATGTCTTCACACCTCTTTTTGCCTCAGGCATTTAACACCTCTGGCTATGCCCATGTGTGAGAGTGCATGTGCTTGAATATATGAGTGTGTGTGTGTGTGTGTTTAGAATGAGTGTCCAGAGTTTGCCATGCACATTTTCTTGCACAAAAGAGACAGAACAATCTGTCTCGCCATCACTAAAAAGAGCAGCAGCAGTGCTCATCTAAGAAAAAGAGCATCCTCCTCGCCAGTAGCACATTTGTGCTGATTGCTGTTATTGAAGCAGTTTATTAAGAATACAAGACAGTCCAATACAACAAATTCAGAGGGAGAGAAAAGTTGTAAAGGCCAACAAACAGCTCTTCTGTGAATCTTTTCATTATGGAGTCATTTGGGTTGGTCACTACTTTAGAGGGAAAGTGATATTTTCGGGGGAAAAAAGAAGGGAGAAAAAAATTTACAAAAGCCAAAGTGCTCTATCTTTTTTTCCTCCTTTCCCTCAGCTCAATTTTCTGATAATCTCTGGTATTCACTGAATCAAATGGTGACTGCTGATTGTTTTGATGATAAATTGCCTGCAGTGCATGTGGGACTAATTACGAGATGGCACATTTCATTCTGCCACCTGTATAAACTATATTTTAGACAGGCACAATAAGGGAAGTATTCCCAACAACACAACATTTGGAAAAGCTGCAGACCTTCTCCTTGTTCCCTCCTCCACCCTTACTAAGGGAAAAATTTGTAATAAAGAGTTGGGTCTTATGTCTATAATATGGGAAAAACCTGAGGGAATAGAAGGATAAGGAAGAAATCAACCTGGAGGATCTAGAGGAAAGGAGAAGTGGGGTTCTGGGAGAAAAGAAACAGAAGGGCAATATGTCCACAGAGAAAGAAAGATCAAAGGGAGTAAAAGACCTGAAAGCAATAAGATTGTTTTGGCACATGAGAGGGAGACGATGAAGCTTAGGAAGTTGGCCTGGGGAAGTAGATGCTCAAAAGGTACAGGCAAAGAGCTAAGAAGAAAGAGACAAAATCTGGGTCAGACCCTCCTTGGTGACTGAAGACTGCTTGATATGGTTTGGAAAAGTGAAACAGGGTGAATTCTGACCTTTTCTGCATCACTGGCATGGCTAGGACACAATCACATGAGGCCAGAAGGAAACCACAGATGCTTTTTGCCTAACCTTTCTCTTGCTGCTTCTTAGAGGTGAGGTGGTGTACAATTTTGATTAGTATTCTTTTGAAAGAAGAACACTTTTTTTGTGCAAGAGAAAAACTGTAAATCATTAGAAACCATATTATAAGCTCTACTTGGTATTTCTCTCACTTTGTATAAAACAATGGGACAGAATATTCAACTTTTTCAGGCTTTTTGAACAAGGATTCTTTATTTTCTATAGCTGTCTACACATTGTTTTTCTGCCTTTCCCTTTGCTCTCTGCAGATGTCAAGAGAGTGCAAGTGTGCATGAAGGTCCTTGAGTATGAGCGAGAATAAGAGCATAGAATTGTTATTTCATCCTGTGTTCTACACAGTGATGTTGTCATGGCCCCTTACAATAGCAAATAAATAATCTTCCTCCTGTCTTCTCTGCTCCAATAATGGTGCTTGTATCTTCCATCTTGTCCAAAGGTCCCAGTGCAATAGCTGACATACAATAGCACATCACTGCTGCTCATCCATGCATGTATGCATGTATATGTATTTACACATTATCATCACATTGACTGGCTGGAGACAGCTTTTGGTTATATAGTCTTCAAACACTCTAAGTCCCTTACTGCCATTGTGTTTTGTGCATTGTGTTACACCCCACAGGGATATCACCAGGATACCAGTAATATCGCTTTGTGATATGCATGTAATCTGTGTGTATCACTCTTTTCCTGCCCAATTGCCATTCAAGCACAAAGACATTATTTCAAAGAGAATTATCTCCATGTGTTTTGCTGTTCCTCTTGCAAGAGAGTGGTAAAAGTCATGGCCGTTTTCTTAAGCCTTTCCTTATCACCACAAGAGACAGCATTTCCAGTGATGCATTTCCTGGTGTTCCTAAGAATAACAGCCCACACTCATTCTGAGTGAGTTGAGTGTCGATCAGATTTTCCCTAAAAACTCCTGGATGCACTGCTGACCTTCTCAAACTGATATTGAGGGTTTGGGGGATCAGGGTCCCACAGAGTTTATGCACATATGACCTGGGTAGAAGAAAGAGACAGAAGTTAGTACTCCCACCAAAGACTGATTGAAGAGTGAATGCATCTATGTCATTAGACTCCAGAGAAGAGACTCAGGAAAAAGTGGGAGAAGACAATGATGGGAATGCAAAATCATAATGAAGTGTCTTCTCCAGGTAAAATTCTGCTGTGCCTTACCCTTCAGCAAATACAGGTAAATCTGAACCTGAAGCTCAAAGGTGAGAAACAGACTCTGTCTAAACTTCACTGGCAATGACACTATGCAGAGTTTCTCTTTTGTCATACATCCATCCAGCCAGCCAGACACCTGGTTATACTTTGGAAAATCATACCCATTTGCAGGGTTTTTTATACTGTAACACGCTGTAATTTTTCCTTTAACTTTCCTTGTGCATAAGATTGGTTTATGGACTACCTTTACAGATGAACTATTCGGAATGCCAGGGGAAAAAAAAAACTGCAAAAGCAGCAGATTGGTAGAAAAGTATCAGTGTGAAGTCCCAACTATAAATCATTATTCTATGGTAATAGTGTAATTTTGGATTTGATTTGATGGATTTCCTTTGCCTTCAGATCTGAGTGTATATGAGATAACTTTGAGTAGAAAACAGTATATACATCTTGTGGTGGACACCTATGCAGCAAAAACATTGCCTTCCAAGGAAGGGTTGAGCCTGTAGTTGTGGGATAAAGGAGTCTTCTTGGACAGACCGACAGGAGGGATGGGAAGCTGGGGACCTGAAAACTGGAAAGTGGGAGAAAAAATTAAAGCTGTGGAGGAGTCCTAGAAGGGACTTCCCTGTGGAAGGGACCTCAAATTTCCTTGAATCTTTTTGATCCCCAGATCAAACTTCCTCTCCAGTGTCTGTGCTGGTGTTCTATCTCTGTATCAAATTAAAACAGTAATGGCACTGAAGTTAAATAAGCCACTTTTTTACTGTTGTAAGTAATAAATCTGTTTAAAGATACATTACTACTTTTCTTGAGGGATAATTTAGACTATGTATCAAAAGGAAAATCAATAGTTTTTTCCTTTACAAATAATTACCTGTTTGACTTCTTTCTATTTTTTCTTTTTTATTTATTTTGTCCTCAAAATATTTCTACTGAATACTAAAGGTGTTTCCTGCCTTTGCTCTAAACCACTAACACTGGCAACACAGAAGCAGAAAAATCATCCCAGAAAGTCTTACCTGAGGTAGTTTCAAAGGCCATTCATGCTCTGCAGAAAGTAGCCAGAGATTCAGGAGTTGGCATGGGCTCATATTCACTGCACTACAGCATGCAGAGGGTGAAACCCATGTCCTGAAAAATTGAACACAAATGTGGTCAGAACAGAACTGGGCTTCTTGCTGGCTGTGAAAGCTTTAATTTTGATCATGTGAAGCTTCTCAAGGAGATGTTGTGTAGGTTTCTAGGCAAAAAAAAATGTTTAAGACCATCTGAGATATTAAAAATAAGAGGTGGGAAAATAGGAAACTATTTTAATAACATCATGTTTCCATAACTTCTCCTCAGTATGTACCTATGAGAAAAGAAGATTTTGCTTATTCATAATTTTTAGTTCAGCAAAATCTATGCTTCTATTTTCTCTTTCCATTTTATTAATGAAACAACCACAAGCCCTTCTCAGAGAAGAATAGTAACCAAATAAAAAAGTTTTTTCTTTCAAATGATAGTGCTTTCAAGAAACATTTCAAAAAGTCAAAGCTGAAAGTACCTGCAAACATGAGGTAGCCTGCATGATGTTTTGTCTTTCCTAGTCTCCTGTTCTTTTGAGTCTAATCTTCATATATTTAGCCTTGGACTATCTGTAGCTCTCCATTTTTTTTCTTTTTAGATTTTAGGTTTGAGACAACTCTTTAAATAGTTTTTTATCTGTATCATTAAAGTAGCATGAATGTGTGGACGTGTTTCATGTTTGCCCCTTTCTGCAATCTTCATCTGTTGTTGTGTTTGAGATAATTACATGAAAGCCAGATTTTAAATGAATTGGCTGAAATACTGACATGAGCAGAGTGGCTGCTCACCTTCGGCCATGTCAGCACGTTTCACCAGGGCAAGCTGGGCTCTGACTCCATCAGGCTGCACAATTATTGCAGCTAGACTGGATATGCCAATAGGAATTGCAGCCACATGTTCCAGTTACAGAGCAAATGCACTTTAAGGTTGTTTAATAGAATTCTTACACTGTTTGCATCATAAGCACAGTCAAGACTATTAAAACTGCCCATGACAGTTTGGAACTGGTTAAATATATTCACTGTTCTCTTCACTGAAGCTCAAAGACAAACTCATCTGTGAGTGGTATAGTTTTGCTCTTCTGGAACTCCACAGGATTTCTGTCAGAGATTTTGTGAGCATGGGAACATGACCACCCCCATTTTCTGGGGAAGCTTTCTCTTTGAATGCTTTGTTTGTGAAAAACCATGAGGTTTTGAACCTTGGACTCACTGATACTTTCTGTAGCTCCTGGCTGCTCATGTTTTAGCTGAAGTATGATGGTGTTCATCTCATCTGGTACAGGCTCAGTTCTCCAAAGAAAAAAAAAAAGAAGTAAATTTTTAAGACTCAGCATCTTGCATTTCCTGATTGTCTGTTTAGGCTGATATTTAGTTCTGATGAAGGATAAATAGTTGGCAGAGCACATTCCTCTCACTTTCAGGGAAAAAGGTGTGTGGGAGTGAGGGGCTAAGACAGTCTTAATGAAAATGCACACGGTTAGAGAAGACAACGTTTATTTGAGCGTTCTTGTTACTTCTTCACTGTCTGGAAAATATTTGAAGTGATAACAGGGAGACAACTAAAAGTGGATGGTGAGTAGTAGGCAGAAGTTGTTACATGCTGAAAAAGGCATTTCATGATGGAGACCTACTGAGGGATCTAAGACTCTCTTGAATGTGCACATTAATAACACCTTAAACAAGTGTCAAACTAAAACTGCTGAAAAGGGATGGAAAAATATTCATTCATCTCCTATTGAGATGGACTTAAATTCTAATCTTCAAAAATAGATCATAGTGTATGTAAACTTTCTTATGAACAAACAGGAGGCAAATCCACCCTTTCAAGGCTGGATATATTTTTATCTCAAAGTAACAGTAACTTCTTCTACTGCTTTTACTTTTTCTCCATAAAAGTAAAAAATGTAGCTGGCAGCAGAGGTAGTTGTAGTGCCAGTTCTGCAAAGCATTTAAGAATGTGCTGAATGCTTCCCTATGCAACAAAGACCATAGCACATGCGTTATCTTAAACATGTGCTCAAGTCCCATTGAAAGCATCAATGTTTAAACATGTGTCTAAATGCTTTGCTGTACCAGAGCTCTGGGCAAAATTTGTTGTCCTTTGAAGCCAATGGGAATCTTTCCAGTCCTTTCAATAGGTATTCCATCAAACAATAAATCTCAAATGTTAAATAATCAGACCAGAAAATAAAAAAAGAAATTTGTTAAAGGTAGTTGCTGACTACATTCAAATAACAAATAAATATTAAGAAAAAAAAGCAGGATGTGGTCAGAGCTATTTCAAAAGCAGACACAAAGAGAGATGAGATTCGCTCAGTAAATGCTTTCTTCAGTTATACATTGAGCATGTTCATTCTGCTAAGCGATAAATGTATATTTACATAATTTTTTGATGTTTCAGTTCACTGTGGGCTTGATTCAGCAAATTACTTAAACAGGTGCTTTGCTTTCTACATCTCTAAGTCCAAAAGTCAAAGTGGATCCACATTTATTTGTGGCCTGTCAATGAAATGGAACCTAGAAGATCTTTGCTGAATGTCAGATCACAAAAACCTTTCTCCACAAAGAAACTACTATACAGAGAAGAATTCAATATATAATAATTTTACAACCTGTATCTTCTCACAGTCAGACATTACTAAAAACATTTTGTATAAAAGAAAAGTGCTAAAAAGCAAACAAAAAGAAGGCAAGTAAACCAGAGCATTGTACTCATTTGATGAGGGTTGAACCTTTTAGGCTGGAAACAGGTTCATAAAGCTAATTTACTCATTGCAGGATTCTTGGAAATGATACAGCTACTTTATCAAAGGCAAGAGACCAGGCAGAGACCACCAAACTATTGTTCTGGGTCCAACAAATATAATAGAGAAGGTCAGATTGAAGCAAATTTTCCAAACTGGATGAAAATAAAGATTAAAATTTTCAGGTTAAATAATACACAGGTCTCAACTGAAATGTGATTTTTTCCCCCATTGTATAGAAAGAGTTAATATGGCAGAAAATTTGTTTCTTAGTAATTCCTTTTTGTTGTATAACTTGATATCTGTATCACATTAGAAGCCTACACGGTATCTTTATAAAATAAATTGACACGTTGCATTACCCCTCAATATGACAATTTTACACTCTTGACACAGAAGGCATGACAATGTTTTGCTTAAATGCTGCAAGGCTGAAGCAAAGAGAGGCACGCTGATGTCTGCTTTGTGAAGCTTCAGTCCTTGGTATTGCAGCATCTTTGCTACTCAGGCTGGGTAAACCTCAGCACTGCTCTCCTACCCTCTGCTGACAGCCCTCCTTCTTCCACAGGGAAGGGACACAAATTGCTCAGGTGGCTTGGCCGTGGTGCCAGGACAGGCCTCTCAGTGCATGACAGGCAAAATTGACTCATGACATTGGGGCATCTCCAGGCTTCTGACTAGTGACTAGCTGGAACCCTCATCTTACCTAGAATATTGATTGCACATTACAAGAAAATTATGGATGAAATCCAAAGTGCACTGATTCATTCCTTGAGCATCAGAAGCATTTTCTACCTTTTAAGACAGTTACAAAAGCAGAACAAGTGATTCTGGAAACATTCCCTCCTACACACCAGGTCTGAGCCCAGAACAATTCCCTTTGACATTTCATGGGTTTTCTGCCTTGCTTCCTCCAGCTTTAGGATTTACTGAGCGTACCAAGGAAAGGAATTGCCTTACCTGAGGGTGAGGCTTTGGAAGCCTCACTGTATCTGTTTGTTTGTAGTGCCCTTGGCCCAGAGGATGGCCAGGCCAGTGCATTGCTTCAGTGCTGGACGATGCTTCAGCTTCCTTTGTCTGTAAAATGGGAATGGATATGTGTAAGACGTGGAAAGCTGATGATGCATGGAACACTACCAAAATGAAGTGCAACATAAAGGCCAAGTCATTTTATAATTGTTTTCTGACTAAAACTGAATTAGATTCTCAGTATCAAAGCATTGAATGATACACTCACATAGATTATAATGTGGCATGATAACATAGTCAGGTGTTGGTAAAAGCAAACTCATATTCCTAATCAGTCAACTTTATTAACCTCATAGAAGAGAACACAGTGAGTAGATATTGCCTTTCCTTTGTATTTTGTTAGCAACCTGCTATTGCCGTCATAACATATTATGAGCAAAACTGCACTGCAGATAAAACATCTGTTTTGAATAAGCAGGTGTATGGCAATTTCAGAACCAAACCCCAAATCCTAATTAAAGGTTGCTATTCCCATTTAACAAAAAGTGTTACTGAAAGTTAACCGCAGTATAACAGTAGCATATGGATGCACACACTCTTCTGATTATCAGGAGTCACCTAATAAGCAAGTGTATCCATAGCTTGCACAATTTCTCCAGTGGTTTTCCTTTTTCCATTTTTCAGTGATGCATTTTAACATAAACAACACCACATTTTTAACAATTAGAAAGAGGGTGTTGGACACCTTTGTATCTAAAAAAATGGTATTTTTAAGACAAATGGCGACCATTTCATTGCTACTAGCGGCATTTCCCATTTACACCATGTTAACTCTTCTTTGAATTAATGACTCTGCTCCTGATCCCAGCTTTATTAACAGCTGTTCTAAGATCAATGGAGGATTCTGCTGCTGCTATAAAACATTTGATTTCACTTGTCCAACTTAAAAGGTAGAGAGTGCTCTGCTCTATTTGGACCTCTTAGTAATTAAATCTATTTTGGAAGGGTTACTGGCTGTTTTAGATAGATGATTAATAATGCTGTTTCTTAAAAAGTAATTAGGAGAACTAGAGAATTCAGACAAGTCAAATACTTTCCTCCAGATGTCATCTGGATCTAGAAGGTTACGAAAATGTAGACACAACCTGAAAAGCATAGATCATAAAGCAGGAGCCTTTTAGTGCTTTTGAAGGAGAGGGAAACTTGAGACCTGGGCTAAAATAGTCTTGCATGAACCCTTTAGATCAACTTCACTACAAAGTCTGTGGGACCTTGGAAATAAAGCGGTTGAGCAGAGGGCTGAAAAGACCATGAAAGTGGTTAAATCTGGTGCTATCATGGACAGTAAATCCAGAAGTTATAAATTATCCTACCCCTACTTCGATAACAGCTTGAGGGCTGTTTTGTACAGAGGGCCCAAATGCACAAGAACTGCTACTGGAAAAGAGGAAGAGAAAGAGAGACAAGATGATGGTACATTGACTGTTTGTACCATAGCCAGATAATATTAAGATTCAAACCTATCCCATGTACTTTTAGAGGAATGCAAAGCTTAATAACGATCAAGTAAGGAAGTCAAGCTTTGAATCAATACCTAGAAAAAGCTACTTCTCAGCCCCTAAAAATGATGCAGTCAAAGATGTGCATTGTGACATTAAACATAAGTGTGATACAAGTACCTCATGAAGCACTGTTGTCCTCTCATACAGTGCTACCTTCGAACTTGATCATTCCTCCCACACATTCATGTGCACATTTGGACAACTGGTTTAAAACTTTGTTACTTTCATGGTTAATGCTTATTTTTGCTTGCATATTAACACAACTGATGATGAACTTAGAAGACTCTTTAGAGTGTCTTGAATGTTTAAATGAATAAAAAAATAAGTACTTTCAGTCTTCTCTTATAATCTTCTAACTCTCAGCTGTTCGAGCAGCCTGTGGGAGAAACACTTTGAAAAGAGTTGCGTATTTATGAGTAGGATTTAAAGGCGCAGTGCCCCACAGATAATGCATTTTATCAAATTCCAGTAGGTATAATATTGAGCTTATTGCTTAAGAGTTCCTACATCTGTCTTGCTTGGAGTAGATTCTCCTTTTCGTGTATGAGACATGAAGACATACCATTCTAATCCTAGCTTAATACAATGTGTTTGAGGTGTGATTCTTGTTGTGCGCAGTGCTGTACAAATGCCAAAGACGAATCTTGTCTTTCTTTAAACTTCTCACAAACCATCATAATTTCTTTGAAAGTTAAGCATCTTTTTTTTTTTTTTCTTGAATGAACAGAAAACATGTATATTCAATGCAGGGGGAATTATAGCTTGAAATGTCAGGACTGATGGAATAAGGGAAAAGGATAAATGTTCTTGTTAACTACTTTACCATGTTCAAGTGAACAAAGTAGAATGGAAATAACTTATCCAAAGTGATGTAGAGTGTGCCAGATTTTATGGCAACACATAAGATTCATGGCTGTTATAATGTTATTCTATTTTTATTGTGCTGGATGCCAAGCAAATGAAGGACATGGAATATTTTGTTGGTGCTTTACTTGTAGGTGATTCAGTCCAAAATACAATCCACTTTTCCATATTTTTTTCCTTTTTTTAATAGCCATTGGACTGGCTTTGGAAAAATTCAAGACCAAAAAGTGGCAGTAATACTCAGTGTTATTAGCAAAAACTGAGCAGAGCTTCAAGCTATGTAACTTTTTTTTTTTTTATTATTAACATTGTGGTAGGCTTAACAGCTTGCTGCTTTTTAAGCCTTTGGGGAGCACCTGGCTCACATTTGCAAGCTTTTCTTCATGTTCAGGAGGGTGTGAAACTTACACTCCAGAGGCAAAAGCTGAGATTTGTTTACTCCTAATGTGGCTCCTTTCTATAGCAAGAATATATATGGATACATATCTGTATATTTTTATATGAAAAAAAAAATGCTTATAATATGTACACTCTTTTAGACCTAAATTACCCCAGCAGAGGAATTTGCAAACTTTTGAGAGTCTCTGTGAATCAAATATGGAGAAGGTTTTCTCGGGCCATGAGCTCCAGAAAGTTTATCATTGACTTTTTGCCACAAAGTGGTGAATACTGCAAAGGGAGGAGGAAGCAGAATTGAGTTCATATGTTGATGATCACCAAAGACAAATCAGCAATTTTTTTTCAGGATGAATTTTCAGTCATACTGAATTTTGTCCTACAGCCTATTTGTATTTCTATCATAATCTAGCACTGCCAGAAATCTCAGCCATGCTGAAGACTGCTATTGTTATAATACATAAACAGTATGGGTTATTTTAATGGACATATTGCCTTAAACTGAATTTTCACCATCTGTTCTGCCCCTAATTTTGAATGCAAAAGAACATATTTCACAATTACATCTGTAAGTAATGATATAAGTAATTTAAATGCATGTATATGTTCACACAATGCAGCAGACAGCTGGGATATTTTTTTCTTTCAGGCACAAATCAAGGGAAGAAATCTACTAACTCCTCAAATAGCACTTCCCCCCTTCCCTTCTTGTTCCCCATTTAGTGAAGCTGTTCTAGTGCAGGCACAGGTTTTCCAAGGAGCCAGTTTTACTGTACCTAGGAGTTAAAAGCTTGCTCAGTAAACTAATGCTCAAACTCATTTTTACAATGCTTCCCCTGTCTTCACCCAAATCCCCTCTGGCTTGAATGACAGTTTGGCAGATGCAAGGCATTAAATCAATCAGTTCCAATAGATGTTCAGGAGGAGACAGGTCAGGCTGTGTGGGCCAGTCTGTCTCTGCTTCTGGCTTTGCTTTCATTCCATCCTTTTACACAGGCTTTGGCAAAAGTGCCCTTCTGCAGGTGAATCTTGGACTGCCTGGGATGCAAGCTGCCTGGCCACAGAGTAGGATTCACTACAGCAGAAATGGAGCACAAACTTACCAGAATATGATAACCACAGCTGTGTGGAAGGCTGCTATGAGACAATAAATTAAGGAGACTATTTTGGCTCCTATTTGCAAAATGTCCATTTTCAGAGAAGACCTTTGACTAGAATGTCATTCCTCCACCAGTGTTTGCAGGTCATGAGACATCAGTTTAATCACTCAAGTCATGCTATTTGCTACAGCTAAATATTGACTGAATTCCTGAAAAGAGATCTATTAAATGAGAATTTGAGATGTATTAAAAAAATACTTATTGAGGGTGTTATTTAGATAAAAGATGATTTAAGAGATTTTATTCAAAGGAAATCATGAAATCTGTAAAAGTTGGATGGGTTTTGCCAGAAACTGGTGTCCTTCTTATGTGTCATGCATTTAGTTACCTGTATATACCTGCTGACACTTGCTTGTCGTGTCTGCTAGCAAAATGAATGGGGATACCAGAACTCACTGTAGCAGGAAGAGAAGAGGAGGCAGTTGTAAATTTCTGGAACAAAATTTTAACAGGGAGTTTATTCCTATTGTTTAGTGCAAATTGCTACTAGGGATTAGAAAAGCTTTTATTTCCTGTATTATCACTGCCTTTTTATGCAGCTTTACATTTACTACTGCTAGCTTTTTGCCATCTATGAAATAGATAACAGCAGTCAATTTGCATGGGCCTTATATTGTAGTTTGATAGTATTCTCTACAATGGTGCCCTTCAGACCATACTGCATTTCTTACTTTTTAACTGATAACATCTTTTTTATTGTAAGGAGGTCATAGCCAGAAACAATGAAATGCTGATTTACAACGACTGTCCCTAAAAGCTTACAGAGTTGTGAATGATGGAGGAAAATTATCAGTGAATATTTAGGTAAGGTGAGTGGAGTCATGCATTAGGAAAATTGGAACCGTGTTGGAGATATTAGACATTCAGATTTTCTTACAGTATCTTGAAATTTATATCATTTTAGCAACTGGCTCTTTTCTCCATGGGGGTTGGGTGATTAGGTGTGTAACCACATATAAGATGTAGTCAGATAATAGCTGTCTGGCTATTGATATACTAAGGAATGAAGAAGTGCTGGGGACAGCCTCTGATATGGGTTGCATTTGGTGCTGCTGCAGCCCAGTCAGTCCAGAGACAATGGAAATACTGTACCCATCTCCATCCCTCCACGGGCTTCATGCAACTGAAACAAATCTCTAGATTACTGTTTGTCAGCAGGGTTGGGGTGGGTACCATCAATACAGAAAGGAAAGCTCCTCTGAGCTGAAGTGAGGAGCATAGAAACTGATTTTTCAAAATGATTAAACAGACAAAACTCTAGTTTATAAGTGGATCTGTCACAGTGTAAAGGAATTTTATAAAATCTTACTACAAAGGGAAGAGAAGAGACTGTTTTCTCTAAAACCTGAAAATAGGATCTTAAACACCTGAAACCCATAAAATTATTAAGACTGGAATGAAAAACTTAACTGAAATCATGAGTGCCAAGGGGTTGCCTCCTACTTGTAACACTAGATGATTTTTCTATGCAGGGCACTTACGTTAACAAAGAAAATCCGTAGCTCGTAGTTTCTAAACAATTAAGACAGTCTGTTTCAAAGAGCTGATGAATTAGTTTTCCTGGGGGAGAAGAACAGCTGCACTCCTCACAGAACACCTTTCTGGCTTATTTCTTGTAACTTTTTAGATCTGTATATATGAACAAATTTTCAAAGCAAGTCTTTTCAGAAGTAAGTGGTAAAAGGAGAGCATCCTTTGGGAAAGAGAAGGAGTGAAAAAATAGCAGCCAAATGAATTAATAAGAAAATTAATAGAAAAATCTAATTAAAAAGAAAAAAGGAAAAGAAAAATAAATAAAGCAGAAACCTGCAAGATAAAGAGGGTGTGGTACAGAATGTTCTCTGCCATACACAACTTCAGTGCTGGCTTGGAATACAGAGTCAAGGCCATAAGAATCAAACACAATTGCATTAGTTTGCTAATTAAAGAGCCACTGCAAGCACCTAATATGAACAAGTGCAAAAGCTAAGCCAGACAATGCAGGGAAGACGGCTTCTTAAAATAGAAGGGTATTTTAACAGGAATTGGCTATCTGAACACTTCTCTCCTGGAGAAAATGGGAGATTCCAAACTGAGGAAATTAAACACACTGTGTCCTGAGCTCATTCATTAAAATGGACCATTTAAAAATTCTGATTGAAATATTTCTGATGTTCTGACATAGAAATGCAGCCTTGATATGAAACTGTGGTTCAGGCCCTTGTTCAGTGAAATCCTCATTCCTCAGCTTTATCAGAGACTTTGATGTCTTTTATTATTCTTAAGCATATAACCTCTAAACAGAGAGATATGTCGAAGGAGCAGGAGGAGGAGATTTTGTATAAAAAATAGACAACTGGAAATATAAAAGAATAAAACCCAGACTTTTTTTTTTGGTATTAATTATCTGCAGAAGAAAACCTCTATGGCAGATATGCCAGCCAACTCTCCCATCATCAGTTTCAAGACTTCAATCAGTGGATGACTCACAGTTAGTGAAAGAAAAATTGTTCCAGCTACACAAGGAGAGCATAAATATTATGTTTCACTTGGTATCATAATTAACTGCATGCTTCAGATATTTCTTTCATGTCTGCTTTCACAATAGGTAATATAATTTACCATTAATAGGATTAAAATGTCTTTTAAAAAAGTAAATACTTTATTGGTTTAAGAATGCTTTCTGTTTGTTTTGTGCACATACATATTTGGCTACAGGCACAGTATTTATACCTCAGTGTAGAAAATAATGGAGAAAAAAGAAGATAATTTGTATAGTCCAGAAGCAAATGCAATTTTCTGTCTTGCTTGGCTTAATAATAAAAACTGATTTTCTCTGAATTCCTGAAAATGAATCCTGAAGTCCCAAATCATGTACATTTAAAAAAAATCATCCTAAGGAAAAACCTCAAAAATATTACAATGTCAAGACACAAGTGTTTGCTTTGGGGACTTAAAATAGTAATGCTGAAACTCCCAAATTCAGAACTGCCCTTTTGCTATAGCTTTCTAAATTGAGATTTGAAAAAAAACCACCAAGTCTTCAAGGAAAAGAAATTCTGTAGTATGGAGTATCAGTTACTTCCCATTATAACATCCAAACAGAGACAAACCAAGAAAACTGAACTGTAGGTCAACAAAGAAAAAAATAAAAGAGTGAAAACAATATTAAAATTATTAAAATTATTATTATCAGCATGAGTTTTAGATTTCAAAACCCATCTAATAAGCACATACATGTCCATCACTTAAATAATATTGAGTTCCAGTTCAAAAGTATTTTCCTACTATGTTTATGATTTTTTTTGTTTGATTTATCCTCTCATTTTACCATATATTTAACTAGATTTTATTTTTGTTGTTTCAAGTGGAATTACTCTGACTGACATCAGAGCAAGCCAAAAAACATATCTTAAATATCAGTATCCTATATAATATGTTGCTTCTTTTGTAGATAAAGGGAATCTTTATTACATAGGTGGCATCATTACATCTGCTGGTTGGTTTGCATAGAATCTGTTTGGAAGAGATTTGGTCTCCCTGTTCACTGCAGCAAACAGAATTTGGCATAAACATTTGAATGTACTCACTTAACTGCTGATCCATCTATTGAAGTTTCATTAGGGAGCCATGTGCATTTGCAAAGGATGAATGGTTTCATTAGCACTGAGACTAATAAACTTATAAAAGTTAATAATGTGAATATGTTTGATTTGGAATTATGCACATAGACATTAAGAATCACAAAAAGGCAGGCTTAAAAATGCCCAGTTTTTTTTCTAGACTTACACAGCTGGGGTATTTTTCTCTTTTCTAAGACCTTTTAACCAAAAACACACACTGATTTCTTTCACATGTGGTCTTATGATGTTATCAACAGGTTCTAGTATTACACTAGAATTTCAATCCAAACATACAAATTTTATTCCCGCTAAATATTATTTCCAGCATGGTTTGCTGTAGGCTTTTTGTTTCCTAATTATAGCAATTTTTGTTATTAATAGGTCAAGGTAAGTGCATCAAAATTGTGTTATAGTCAAAAGCACATCCATTTTGAAGTGTCTGTAAAGGTGTGGAGGTCATATGTAGTCTTTATGTATTCCTTTCCTTGAAGACTCCCAGATAACTTTCTATTCAAAGATAACTTCTGTGTTCAAACACCCCAACTTGGGGTCTTGCATTCAACAACAGATCTCTTGCATTCATCCCTGGACTAGTTTGGTTGTGAGCATCAAAGTGACCTAGCACACTTTGGTGCCGTTTTTCTTAATCGTCATTATCAGTCATAAGAAACAGAAGAAAATGTGTTTCGGTTTTCTCCCTCCCCAGCTTGCTTTTCTGAAGCACCTGATCACCTCAATCCACTGTCTGCATTCTGATTTCCATCTCTGAATATTCATGATGAAGTCTGAGTAATCAGCTCTCATCCTTGGAGCCTGACTCAAAGCTGATCCCTAATGGTTACCTCCCAAACTTGTAGACATGTACCGTTCTGTTTGTTTTAAAGCTGGAAAACTAAATCAGTTATTGAAGTTACTCAATTACAGGGTAAAAATAATGAAATATGATTCAGAAAGCTCTAGGTTTAGAGCTGGCAGCAGTACAATGGTTTCATTAGAGGGTGATGCTCAGATGGCTACAGGGTTTCTAGGACCTTAGCTCACTGCTGAATTTAGGTCATGGATATCTGACCAACTCTGAGTGTAATGTGAAGACACTAAATCTTTTATCCATCTCCAGAAAGTTTCAGCAGAGACAGACACAATGAGAAGGACCCTTCCCAGCCTGGCCAGCATGTTTTATCCCAGATCTACAACCCTAAGTCACAGGTCAGCCTCACTGCCTGCACATCTTCTCGCTTCTTGGGGAGACTATCAGTAACTGCACCACTTCTTATAGAGGTATCTGTTCCCTCTCACAGGGAGCTGGGGTGAGACCACATCAGGTGCTGCCACAGATGGCACAGGGGGGTTTGGGGAGGAATGAATGCCAGGCACATGCATATGTCCATCTCTGAATTGAAGGTGTACAGTTAAAGATGCTCTATTGACAATAACTGGAGTCACCATCTATTCTCTTTCATCACTTTCTTTCTGTTAGGAAGGCAACTCATCTCTGACAAATCTATCAGTGGCTCCATTCTTAGACTTAACTAATAGCAGGGCTGCAGCTGCAGGAATTATAAATACATCTGGCTTTGTGCTGCCTGGTACAACACTGTATCTATTATTATGATCTGACATACATCCTAACATCTCCTTCAGGTGCTGGCACATCATTTACAATAATCTCAGGTAACTGATGTTGTGACACCTCTCCTGCATGTGTGCTAGGTTCCTGTTAAATGACCATGAAGTGAGCTACTAAAGGGAAACATCATCACACAAAAAAGCCAGACCAAATTCAGACCTTCTGTAGGTGGGTGCAACTCCACAGACATGACACGTTGCAGCTTGCAGGACAAGAGGGAGATTTGACCTGCAGTGCTATGTGTTCTTTTCATATATAATTCTTACCAGCTAGAGGAAAACCAATACTCTCATCTTGCTGCAATTAATAGAAAGTATTCTGGGTAGAATGGCTGCTGTCTAAATTATCCTCCCAACTATATGTTAGTTTCCATCAAGCAGTAGTGATGTAGGATATTGTATGAAACAAGACTACAGTGAGAGATGCTCGGGTTCAGAAATGAAGCCATAAAGTTACAAATTAAACTCTCACTTCAGACTGAATAGTATGTAAGAGTTTTGCCTTAAAATTAAAACTAGGAAAAAACTCATTGTATTCATTCACTGACTTGACCCACAGCTACCGGCTTTATTTCAGATATGAAATAAATTCCAGTCTAAACTGGAAAAGGAATATAGTTGATTTGGTTTTTAGAGGTCTTGAAAGTTGAAAGCTATATGAAAAATCTAAGATCCAAAATAAATTCCCCTCTCTACCTGAGAGCTCCAGCCTCCACTTGGGTATGTGCACTCCCATGCTGTCCCCTTAATACTGTCCCACTTCATATGAATAAATAGACCAGTGAGTCTCATTTTAAAAATAAACAATTTTTTGGCACGCAAGCTCTTTTTTCAAGACCTGAAGAAGGGCATGTGTGCCTGAAAGCATCTGTGATTTTTTCCATCCTGACACCTGTGGGGTATCCTTTTGGCAGCTGAGGGAGGAGGCAGATCTCGACGTCTCCCACAGCAGGGGACTGCTCTGGCTGGCAGGGGCTTCTGGGTGAAGGACATGGGAGTATCCCCAGCTCTGAATTCACTGCTGCTTGCTTTGCAGCTGTAAATCAATGCTCCTCTTCTCCCCTCAGGGAAGGAGATATAGACCTCCAGACCTAAGTAATTGGGCAGTGCAAGTTAAATTTGCCATGCTGCATAGAAAAAAAAAAAAAAAAAGTACTGCTTTTAAAGAATTTAAAATTTTAATAATTACATTAATTTTTAAGAATTTTTAAGAATTTTCTAATCATGCAAAATAATAATTTTTCAATGACAACAATTGTTTAATGACAACAGCAATGATGATAATGACTGAACTACAATAGCAATTAATAGCAACAGCAACAATAATCCTACACAACCCTTAGGGATAACTAAAACCCCTGAGGGCGACCTTGTAGAGAAAGTTGTGTTCACAGCTGCCGGTGAGGCTACTTAGGTACAAATGATACAAATTCACAAGCATGGTTTGAAATTCAAGACAGCTTCTGAAAGCCCAGCTCACCCCAGCTTCCCCCTGGATCCCTTTAGAAACAGTACTTGTGATTTTTTTTCTTTTTTGGTAAAAAAGGCAGCAGTGTGGCGCAGCATGTGGTGCTGCAGGCAAGGTGAGGCAGTGGAGTGAAGGCCAAGGAAATGCACTACCTGTCCAGCTTTATACAGGTGTCATGGATACTGGCAAGGGATATGTAACAATGCTTGGGTGGTGGCTTGGTAGGGGCAACTTCCAACTGTGGAAATTTGTTGTGGTTTTAATATCCAAAGTTTCAAATCAGCATCTGGAAAGCCCTCTTTGAATAGTTTCAGAAATCCTTTGTATTGATGAACATAACAATTTTCAGGGCTCACAACCCAGCAGAATTAAGGCAGATTTTTCCAGTGACTGGTTACAAAAGCTCCATCTCTGTCTAAAGTCAGCTTCTCTGTCAGATTGCATATCCCTTATCCAAGGTCAAATATCTAGCCCTCCATAAAGCAATTGTAAATTTATTTCTAATTTAATAAACTGTATTTTTTCCTTTAACATGTTCTCAGAAACCAGTGAAAAAATTAGGTGACATATTAGAGAGACAACTGCCTCCCAACAAAATTCTCCCCTAGAAAGGCAATTGATACAGCTCATTCCAGCATAGTTAAAACCAGGGCAAAATTCTAAGCAGTAAAGCCGGAGTTTTATAATGAGAAGTACTGTGCAAATTTTGCTGTAGGCAACCTTTTCAGATCTATCAATAGTACAGTTAAACACAAATTGACAGACAAAACTTTCAGGATGGCCTTATTAACATGTGTATTAGTCTAGGTGAAGTCATGCTGAAAAAGCTCTCCTTTAACTTGTTTTTCAAAACACCTGTATTTTTTTTTACCATCCTCCAAATTCAACATGTTGCCACTTTTGTGTACCTCAGAAAGCTTTAGATAGATTTATACCACATTGCATGTGAACTGTGAGGAAAGGTGCTATCAGTGATTATGGGCAAAATCCTGCCCATACATGTGCGCCTGACTCTTGTTGGATTTAGTGAAGTTTCATGTGCATAAATGAGAGCGGGGTCTAGTCCTTAATCTGATGACATTTTTTCTGTACAGCACGGCAGGTTAATAATAAAATGGCATCTCTTCACTTCTGTATGCATTTTTTTTTTTTTGAAAGAAATAGCTGCTATGTCTTTGGATCAGGTGTTAATTATTCCCAGTAAGGTTTGGTGGGTAACTAGTGATGCAGATATCAAACCACCCACTCTCTTTGTAGATGAAGGGAAAGTATCAGGAGGATTTCTGCTGAAGTATTCATCACATCTCAAGTCTCAAATTGTCCAAACCATTCAATTATAACACTTCACTCAATGCATGTCAGCATGTCTGGCACTGTGTTTCAAGAACGAGTTGAGCTGGATTTCTCAAAGAGGCAGACGTTGGCTTGTCCCCTTGAGGGACAACAGAAATAGAGTCTATTGGCTCAAAGTTGAGACTGGTTCCTGGATCAGTACGCAGGAACTCTGGGAACTATTACAGCTTTCTAACTTTGTAGCCTCCAGACTCAGTTTGCACATGCATATGTAAAAGGCTGAGATTTCCTGTGGTAGCAGCACAAGCATCCTATTTGCCACCGAATAAATAGGTAAAACACTGACCTGATGATGACATGATAAACAGGTCTGGGGATGTGGTGCTATCAGTGCAGATCTAAGCCTATCCTCACCATTGCTTTAACAGTAAATGGAAGCAATGCCCAAAGGAGGAGAGGAAATCCTTTGAGTCCTTCAAGGGTTATATGAGATTTTGTTGTTAACTGCAGAGATACAATACATCACTGTCAGGAAGCGGTGACCCTGGATTATGGTCACTGATTATAAAAAAGGCTTTCAGAGGGAGATGATGGACACCATGTCTATTATGTGGTGAAAAAAAAAAAGGGTGGCCGGAGAACCTCTAAGTGGATGGGGACATCATGAGAGCAGATACCTCCTTAAGCTCTTTGTGTTTGCTTTCTGTGCTTGGCCTGGGCTGTACATGTTCCCAGAGCAATGAAAAGGAAGCTCACAGGGTTTTTCGTGTTAATGTTCAATTTGATGTATCAATATGGTTCTGCTTGCACAGGCTATAATGAGCTCAAGATCATAAAGCTCTTATCAGCAACCCTGTTTAACTTTAAATGTAGCTCAGATGATTGAGGCTCATCTTTACTCTCACTTCAGTCAGTTTTGACCTGAAGCTGTGGAATGACATTGGCGAAAATTTGCAAGGTCAGTAAATACCATTCAGCAGAATATTTCCAACCCCATCAGCCGAATTTGGCCAATATCAGGGTCTGTCTCTGTGAGCTCCATCCACAGTGCGGTCATGTTTGTGTCATCTTCTCTATTTTTAGTAGCAATCCTAACTGCAGAATTGTTTTGGCTAATAAAAATAAAAGGCAAAAAATGTTTTCAGAAAGCCTTGTGTCTGTGGACAAGTCAGGTAGTGTGCAAGGAGGTAATGCTAACACAGGGCTGTTTCCTCTGGCAGCCTTACTAGCCTAGTCCATAAAAATGGAGGCTGGGCATTTCAAGAAATTGCTTGTCATGCACAGAAACAGAGGGAGGTACCTGCATGAATTCTGAAACAACAAAGCACATTTGCATCTGGCCTCTGGTGCAAGCAGAGGCATTCAGATCTGCCTGCCCTGCCCGCAGACATGAGTCCTGAGTTGTTTAGGAGCATCTATCCCAAACAGAGAAATTCCCACTCAATCAGCTCAACTACCTTAAAACCTATTCACAGGCTGTGTAGAATCGGTTGCCAGCCTGACCTAGTTGTCAAAATGGTGTCTCACGCTAAGGCTGTGTTTGTTACCACACATTTGTGCTCCTGGGGAATTCAGGATACCTGCTTCACAAGCATGACCAGATAAAATGGTGCGGTTTTAATTAGGAGAAAAAAATAACAAGACAACAGACATCTGAGGGCAGTTTTGTTGAAAGCTAAATTGATGATGAAAAGCTTTCACTCTTTGAAACCATTCAATAGCCAGGTGTTTTCTAGTGGTTCTTCAGTGCATTTCACTGCTGCATGTCAGTGTTACTTAGCACTATCACATTTACATCAAGTCAAATGCTGTAAAGCAGAGAGTATCACCATAAGGAATGAAATGTGTCAGCCTGCATACAGGGATTCTTGGGAAATATGTGCCTTTCAACAATCCTGCGGCTTTTATACAAATTCTTCTCACATGTTTGCTACCCTAAAATTCACAGGTAATTACAATGGGATGAATAATCCACATTAATCAGGTAAGCAGGTATTTGAGATCCAGCACATCTCCTATCAGACAATGCACACGAAAATACAGTAATTGAAGCTGCTGAGAGAATTCCCCACTGACAATGTCTATGTAAATCCACTGTAAAGAATAATTCTACGATTATGTAAAATTTGAACAAGTCCTTTTATCTTTAAAAGAATGCTGCACCTTATTTCACTTAGCACACCAATCTGGAGGCCCACAGAGTAAGAAGCGAATTGTCACAGGGTCCAATCCTGTGGGATTCACAGAGCCAAAGCCATTGCTGGTGTAACGTCGGTGACTGCTCTTTAGTCCGGTTGTCATCTTCCTGCAGAAAACTTCTCTGAATTAATGTAGCATATCCATACTGGTCTTCACAGCACCCTAAAGCTCTTCATCTCCCTCTACCCCTCTGTCACCCCACATCTCAGTATTTCTTCCTGTAATCTTTTTTTTTTTATATATAGCTTTATCGTAGCAACTTTCTGTTTGTATTTTGGTTATTTTTCTATGGCCAGATTCTCACATTATCTCAACCTGGCTCAAGTCTTAGATGACACAGAAAGGTCAGTATGATGTAACCCTATTCTAGTAGGCACTCTAGCCTTAGCAGAGTCTCCCTGACATGGGATATTGTCAGCAGGATGTTTATAAACCCCCTGAAATGGAACAACAAAGGGACCAGATGAGTCAGGATCTTTCTAAGCTTCAGCAGAGAAAAATGCCACAGGAAAGGGACATTTCTGCTGATTAGGGTACTCAGTCTTGAATCTCTTAGCTGACCTTTGGTAGAGTTTGAGGTCCTCCTTACTGGAAGGGGAGGTCAACATCCTGAGTCCTTAGCCTACTAGGAAGAGAGATGTGAAAATGATTTCCCCTCATTGTCTGAAGGTACGTTCACCTCTGCCTTTCATCTCTTAGGTGGACACTGCTGTTTCTTCATGCTGTGCTTTGGGAGCTTGTGTTGAACATCTGGTAGGCCACACAGAGGGGTTGTGAGAGGCAGAAAATTATTTGGTTCTTTGTACTTCACAGTGTGATCTTCCCTGGCAGTTGAATTTGGATTTTCATCCTGTTTGTGTGAACATTCATGTAACATTTTGACAAATTCTGCCCTGTTGTTCTTGCTCTGTGTGCTGTAACCACAGGCCTGGATGTGACTTGGGATGAGGGTCACTAGCCATGATTCATGCTAGACATTGGAGGAACTCACAGGATTCTGCCATGGTCAAATAGGAACTGTGAGGTTCTAAACATTGCAAATAAGAGATGCAGTAGCACTTAGAAAGTTTTCTGTCTAAAGCCTTTTCCCAGAAGCAGTGTGCCACACAGGAACAAGGGAGCCTGATGCACTGGAGTGATATGTCAAGTCCAAACATTCTCTGTCTTTGCCTGGCAGCCAGCTTGCTAAAGCTAAGTTCAGGCTAGAGGATCACAGGATGGGTAAGGTTGAAGATACCACAGTGCCAAGTGTTCGAAACACCCTGAAAAAGCAGGGTCAACCTAGAGCACGTCACACAAGATCAGTTTGTAGCACTAAGACCAGTCAAGTGTCCTGCCATTACTTCTGCAAGTCCTGGGCAAGGAGACAGGGAAGAATCATGGCTCCACTTCTCTCTTGGCATGTTTTCCAAGAGAGCTATCTGTAGGAGGAGCACAATCCCTCATCTTTGAAATGAGGGCAACATCTGATTCCTCAGGAGACTGTGACAAACAAATTGAATATAAAGCTAATAAAACAAATCACAACTTTGTTGAAAGGCACATGAACAGTTCCCAGACAGATTCTTACTCATCACCCTAAAGCTGCCTTTTTAATCTATGACCTTGCTATAACAGTGTCTGTTAGTGACTGTCCCATGAACTTGCACTGGTGATCATCCCATATACCCTGGATATACCGTGTAGTATTCCATGTAGTCTTTACTGAGCAATGGCCTAAAACCATCTTGCACCAAAAAATCATGTCTCCTTTTCACATGTTTTCAACTTAACCATCTTGGTTGCAAGTTATAATGAAGAAAAAAAGACAGAAAAAGAAACTGTGGTGCTGTGGTAATAGCTGAGGTTTCTTTGGTAAATTGGGGGAACTGTTCTGGATTTACAGTGACAAGACTAAAATAGATATCTCATCAAAGTGCAGGTTTATGACAAGAAAACTCACCAAGAGAAAACACTGGAGTAGACATATTTCTCTCAGAACAATACCAGTCGTAAGCCTAAAGGATTAAAAGACATGAGCCAAAATGGCATAATCTGGCCAGAGACATAGGAACTGGAATTGGTGGCTTTATTCAGGTTTATAACAGCACAGTTAGGGCCCAGATTTTCACACTGATGATACTCTGTATGCTGCAGCACATCACTAGCTGAAGTATGAAAACAAAAGAAGCCCTGAAAAAAGATGAGGTTTTTAGCAAAACTGACCACCTTTCACCAGGGACTGACTGCTGGGATGTTCTATAACAGCAGCAGCATTGACGACTTCTCCAGCTTCACGTCTTTGGACTAAGGATGCATAATGACTTATGACTGCAGCAAGGCTTGAATGATGCAAGGGATGCGATAACCCACTGCCCACTGCCTCTGCTATCCAGGCGATGCAGGCTGTGCTGCGTGCACGCTGCAATGTCATCCCCGAGCTCTCACCAACAATAATCAAGTCTCTTACAGCCAGAAAAGCCCGCCAAGGCCAGCAGTGGCAAAATCACAGCAACACAAAATACATTAAGCATATTTTTTATCCTATTTTTGAAAATTTTCCTTTCCCCATTTCTGACTCATCTGCAGCCTGAGTCTTTTCATCTTCCAGCCGGCTACAGAGATCCTCTGGGAAAGGGAATAGTTCCATAGACACAGCTTCTGCTTCTCTCTCCCCTGCAACAAATAAATACCCTCAAGCCCTTCAATTTACTTCAGAGTCATCAAGCACAGTTTAAAATTTAACCTGGTAATGCATTTTTAAAGGGACTCTTATGTAAAGTTTGTGCATGTGTGTACATGCATGTTTGTGTGCCTGCAAGTATTTCTTCCTGCTGTCCCAGACAAAGCCATCTCCATGCAATTTGGTTAGCAGCTTCCCTGAAATGACTGTAATGCCCCTGAAGTGTTCAGGCATCATAAAATCCTCATACCACAGATGGACCAATTTTGGAGGCAAGAGGAGATCTCTGTGTGTGAAATTCTTTCCGGGCCTAATTCATATGGGCAGCCAAAATGAGTAAGTTTATCAGTAACGTTAGATTATTTTAAAAATTGTTTAGCTGCTATAATGACAGCCAGGTATCCCTCTGTATTGCTGTCTCTTACCAGATGTTGCAGAGTGAAAGCCTTTCTAGTTCTGTTCCATGTTTTCTAGCCTGCTTTTCAATGCTAATTTCCACTTATCATTCTCCTCCTCTGTCACTGAATTCTACTGCAGTCCTTTTGCAGGGACTCATCCATGAGGATACTAACTTGCATCTTTACTGCTTCTAAATTTCAGCTTTCCCTTTTACTCTGCTCTATTTCCATATGTCATTTTCCTTTTCTGCCTGTCTGGGAGTTGCTGTACCTAACTCTGTAAAGCATTATCTCTCCATCTCTCTAAAGTGTTTTGTGGTACTTTGTGTGAAGGATGGCATATAAAAATAAATTGTATTGCACTGTATTTTTGGACTGGCATCTAATCTTTACCGAGCTCATTCAGCCTATTTCTGAAAAACATTGGATCTTAAAGACTCTTCTGATCCAATGAATCTTGATGACTTTTCTGATCCTAGAAAAAGACTCCCTAATTTTCAAGTCATCTCCTGACACTAACACAGAGATAGAAGTCAGGAGAGTACCTTGAAAAGTAGGGTTTGGCAGAAAAATATTCCTGGAACTCTTCCTTGTCTGTCGTGTGCCTTAACCTCACCTCTGGCCTCCACCCCACATTTTACTTGCAAATGTCCACCATTATGAGCGCTGAGGTGGGGGGAGCGGGAAGCAGGCTGATGGCGTTCGGCACTCGTAGCAAAACAATCCAACAGCTTGCTTATGCATCTATTTGGCTTAGGATGGGAAATTAGAACAGCTTTAATCTGCTAGCAGCATCAAGCAGGGAAGCACTCCCTGGAGTGAAAGCGTTAGGAGCATCACAGCAGGGGCTGATGAGAGACAGCCTGCCATGGTGTCACAGCAAGGCAGTTGCACTCAACACACAAAAATCTGGGGTGCTAAGAAGGACCCAGGTACCTGGCTCAGAATTATAGTGGGAGAGAGAATAAACCTTTCTACTGGGGTCTTCTGCAATAGGAAAATGCTTTCAAAGACATGCTCCCACATTACTGTCTTTGCTCTTCCCCCACTTTTACCCTGTCACATCAAGGATTTGGTCCCTACCTTATTAATCACAATACATGTGCGCCATCCTAGTCTGTTATGAGAACCCATTTTTCTCAGAGAGCTTCAGCACAGGTATAGCCATGACTATATGTGGTCAGGATTTGGGCTCAGACTGGAAAACACAGGGACCAACAGCCATACCTTTGCATTTGTTATGCAAATCTCGGGTATATTTGCTTTCTAGTCAATAAACCTATTCATAATAATTAAAGGGCAAGATCTGAATTACTAAGGAAGAATGTAAGGTGTAGGGATCTTCCTTGCTTGCACTGAGACTCATTGAACTTTGCAGGACTGTTCAAATGCCTGGAAATTTGAGGGAAATCTTTAGCTTGTGACTTACTGTAAAAGCATCAAATTTGAAGAATCCAATGTCCTGGAAAGTTTTCCTGCATGATCTGTTTGTTGCATTGGTTCTTTGTTACAGACAGTGCCCCTGGAAAGTAACTCTTCCCTTACTTGCAAGTGTGCTTTACTGCAGCTTGACTGTACTCTGTGGATACATGTGGGAATGTAAAGGCAGGTGTAGCACGTACACTTACAAGGTGAGAGTTGAGACTTGTGAAGACAGCAAGACATATTAAGATCATACAAAAACAAGAAACATTGAATTTTGCAGTATAAGATATGCTAGCTAGCTGAAAACTGGAGCTAAGACCCAGTGGCAAGAAATGCCTATTTTTTAGTTTATTTTTTTTTCCTGTGTATTATATTTTTAATGTATTAGGGCAAGCCAACACATGTACGTAGTGTACAAAACTTCAGGTGGGAGCTTTGGCCAAAGTTGATTATCCACTTTATGTATGTGTCTGGAAACAGAATGTATTATTGACTCTGTCTTGTGTTCACAGATGGTATTTTCCAGTCTACTTAAATTCTCCATTCTTGTTGGAAATATTGGGATGTTACCAACAGTCATAGCCCTGCCATTCTTCATTGCTGGATGTGAAAAGCAGCTAGGACTTCAATTGTAAGCACATATGCTTTCTAATAATTCTGTGTTCCTGTGAACATCAGACCTGGAAACCAGCTATCAGACAGTCTGTGGCAAAACCCCATTACCTTGTCCCACCTCACACAGGTCTTGTATGTCCCACTTCTTGGAATTTGTGCAAAATTGTGCTCATGTTTCTTGGTCTCTTCTCTCCTCATTTCATAGCTGCTGACAGCTGTTTCCTTCTCAGCTAGTTATTTGAAACTGAATCTGAAAGTGAAAAGACTACCTGCTTTTAAAGCCTCCCTCTACATAATGCACCCACAAGGTCTCTGAAGACAAATAGTGATTCACTGTTCTTGCCATTCTCTGATATGAAAGGTGAGAAGTTTGCTGCTCATATTCTGAAAGCATTAGGTGCTTTCTGCTATCTGCATGGGCCTGCAACCTTCAAAGTAACAAGTAGTGAAGAGTGTGTGTAAGTGGGGAATGCAGGCAATGCCCCTTGCATCAAAGAAGGTCTAGCTGCTTGAAAGGGTTAAAAAAAGCTGCTGGAGAATGATACCTGTGGAGACTTTATTCTTGTTCCTTAGCAGAGACAACAGGGATTGGTGAGGTTTAGCATAAACCTCTGCAAAGTTATTTTAGTATTCTGTACTGCCAAACTGTCACTAGAAGTAGAAGATCATGTCTTGTGTAAAATGGACTTAATGCATCAACTGTATGGGGTGGAGGCAATTTCTGCAAGCTCAGAAGTGGTTACCTGCACTAGAGAGTGGACAGCTTTCTCTTCAAAGCTGTGGCCACTGCTGCATGCAAGAGTGTGGTGGACTGGGTGTTTTCCAAATGACTGGAGCACTCCTGAAAATGAAAGCTCAGACAGTTCTCCTTCAAGCAGCTTGTACAGATTAGTTCTAGGAAAAAGCAGATGGCTCAAACTGGCCTGGTCCTAATGACTGGATGGGTGATATGAGGAGAAATGAAGAAAAAGCTAGCATTTAGTAGTGTCATCCCAGTCCCAAGTGCTCATAAATACCTTTGGAGATGCACTTCAGCATCTTTCAGAGAGAGACATTGTCATCATGCTTTCAGTGAAATCTCTGCAACTCCATCCCAGCCACCAAAGTAATGTCACTTAGAAAAGATATGTTTTTAAATATTTCAAAAACTCATGTGCAGTATTTCTAAAGATTAATGACACAGAAGACACAGTTCATTCTCCTTCCCTGTAAAGGAGTGAGAAAATAATATTAATCATTAGCACACGATATAAAATAAACTAGAAGTGCAGAACAATATAAATGCTTAGTTATTTTTTTGTTTTCTGACTGTTTTTAGTATTGTGGGATGAACCTAAGACTGAAGAGCTCTTGCTTTGATAGTTTTCCAGTTTCCAAAAGGACAGTGGTAACTATTTTTACATCATTTCCAAGGGTGCATAAGTGCTGCCACTGGAGTTCACAGGGTCACAGAATAGTTAGGGTTGAAAGGACCTCTGGACATCAACTAGTTCAATCCCCTACAACCTACATCATAACAATATTAAGCAAATATGCAATTCATACCATCAGGAAAACACTGTGTTTTTTGGAATTCGAGCTGATATGATGACCTTACCCACTGAGAAATTGCATAGCAGTTGTAAACTTCTGCTTTAATAATGTTTGCACTACCTTCTCCCCCCGTCAATGAATTTTACCAGGCTAAATTCTAAGGAGATATAATTCTGATCAGGTTTTCCTATGCAATCTTCTAAACTCTTTTCCTAAAAGTTCTTGCATTCCTGAATGGTCTAAACAAAGTAATTTGGATCATAATTTATGTGTTTATAATACCCATGAACCATATTTCTCCTTTTGTTTGAAATATCTTACCAATCTTATGAATCTTTTATGCTATCTTTTATTGTACTGCATTTACATGCTTATAAGTTTCAGATTTTAAATTAATAAAGGTCATAAAAACACACCACCAAGTACTATATCAAAAAGTAGTTAATACTTTTTGTAAGTTAAATCTTCTAAAATCAACTAGGCTCAGCTCTTCAAATATAATCTATACCTAACATGTAGTGATGTTAGTAGGAAGACTTGTATCCACTTTCAGCATCCAATCCAAATGCTCTGAATTGAGTAGAAAGACCCCATGTTGATGCCAGCGAGCTGTGGTTCATCCTGTCATTGCTGGAGAGCAATAAATCCACTGAGCAGATGTGTCTGAATCAGGAGACCAAGCATCTATAAGGACCTCTCCATCTGGTTCTCCACAGTAGACATTCCTTCATTTTGTCTCTTTTTCACAAGGAACATCAGTGGTATCCATGGTTGTCACTTTGTACTTTGTTTTACGATCCCTTTGTAGAGTGGCTCATATGCTAAAGCCAGACTGAAAGTAACCACGTGTGTTTGACTTCACTCAGCAGTGTGAGAGTGTGAATCCTCAACCAGGCATCACTTTCAAAACTGCTATTGAGTAATTAATCTATAATAGTGCAACTGGCAAGCAAATATCTTTAATAAAGGAATTTGCAGTTACATGTTCAGAAAACGGTGAATGATTTATTATTTTACTCAAAGCTAAAAGCAAATAATCTTTGACTTGACGATAGTTGGATAGTTGGAATGGACAACCTAGTTGGAATAGGAGATGCTTTAGGACTGAAAGAAACCTTCTCATCATTTTCATCCAGTCAAGAGCCCAAACTCACATCAGAAAATAGTTAAAGAAATACCAAAGACTGGAGCCAATTTGGTTGAGAATGGACAGGTGTGTATGATTTATTATCAGCTAAAATACTGTTATCTGCTGAGTTATTGTATTTGTTATTATTATTGACTTTATGCTTTGAAAGAAGTAAACCTTAAGCTCTAGAAGTCTAGAGTGGAAGTTGACCATCTGAACTCTTTTTGGTCAGAGTAAACAATTTGCCCAGTTTCTGTATGTATCTGTTGTCTCACTGAGCCTTTCTTCTGCCTCTAAGGCCTGGCACAGAAAGCATTGTTTTGCCTGTTGGATTGAATGAATGCAAAAGGACTACATAAAAAATGATTATATCACCCAGGAGGACTTACCCCTGATAGTGTTCAGGCTGCCCAGTGTATGTATCAGGCCACAAAAGGGTGCTCCTCCCGGCTAAGTCATTCCTCTGAACTTATGGAGTGTCCCTGGAACTAAGCTTGTGACAATACAACAAGGAAAATGTGAATTACATAATTAATGTAAACATTCTTTTATTTCTCATCAGTAGGTTTCTTGTCAGAACTCACATCCTGGTTTCAGGACAAGAAGTACTGGTGGAGATGCAATGTGTCCACTACTCAGAGCTCTGAAAATACTCTCTACACAACCCATGTTCTTATAAGAGACAGAAATCACTATGTTTTGTGTGCATCTGCACACCACATGGGACTTGGGGTATTTAATTGGGTTGCACACACAACATTTACACTGGGTATCACTGAAATAAAGTGGGTGTCAGTCCTAGAGAAACTCACTCTAGAAGGCTGATTATCAGATTATCTGGACCAAAGTTAATCAGTACTGAGGTGGTAAACATTTCCTGTGTTTATTTTAGTTCTGTTACTCTTACATTGATCTACTTGTAGCTTTGCATTTGTGGTCCTTAGATTTGTGGAATCATTGCATCATTTTTTCCCCACTTTCTTAGCTCATATGTTGAGTAGGGCTGTACACTATTCCTCTTTTTTTCATAAGATTTTCTCATTTTATCAGCTGTGAAATAAGGAAGTGGTGAATCTTCTAGGCCTTGCCAGCAGTCATTTAAGATCCTGTGGCTTCCATGTTCATTTGACACCAGCACAACTGAAATTGTCATGAACGTAGAGCTGACTTACATACAAAACACAATCTTTAGTGATCAACCAGCTGAACGTTCAGCTGGGGTCTGCTGAAATCTGAGACATTCAGGAAGGAAAAAACACAGAAGCAAAGAGAAAATGTTAGTTCTTATTCAGTTTTTTCACCTGGGTTTTCTCTGTTCAAACTACATATTTTGCCTTTTCATCTCATGATAGGCAGAAAGTTTATTTTGATGATGAGGACCTTGTTGCATATACTAGTTAATATAGACAGGGCAATTATCATTAGGAGAACCCAGCCAGTGTTAACAGTCCCAAGCAAGTTTTGATTTACATAAACAGGTGACCTCCAAAAAGTGGCCTCAGTCACTACCATTGATGCAAAGTCCTTTAAAGCTTGAAGTTCAAGGACCTTTTTCATTCTTTTTATGTGACTTGTGACACTGCAGAACAGAAACAGGAATCTGGCTATCATCTGGATTTCATTTCAAATTCTACATATTCCAGCACAAATAGTCACAACCAAGAAATCCATTACAAATTCATGGCCTGTAGAGCTTCACTGTTGAACTGACAACATTTATCATGAGCTCTTTGCAAAATCATATGAGATTTCATAACAGGTGTCCACTACCCACAGGTCATCACCACTGTGGCCTGTGTCAAAATCCATTATACGATAGCTGAAAGCTGTACATACGTGTTGCCAGCTACCTCCTTTTGCAGTGTGTGGTGGAATGCAGTGAGAGATAAGCAGGAGACACAAAGTTTAGATCTGAACTTTCCTTTGCGTCTGAATTTCATCCTCAAAGGTGAAAATGAGATGGCAGCATTGAATGCAGAGTTCTATTTTCAGTCAGCCTTCCGTTGTGATACAAAGAGATTTAAAAAAAAAAAAGTACCATGAGCAGAGTTTAAACAAAAATCCAACACATTATATTATTCTTTAGTGGCCACTTTTAAGCAAAACATAACCATATAAAATTCTACTCATTCTTCCTGAATTTTGTTCCAGTCTTGTCAGACTGGGCCGACTTCATGTGTAATGAGTCTCTTATCTGACATTTCCTATTGTCCCTAGTGGTTGTAAAATCATTACTCCCGAGAAAACAAAGTTTACATGTTGATAAGTGGTGAAGGGAAGAATAGGACTGTGATGAGAAACTGCAGCTACTCTTCTCACTTCTCTCTCATGCTCTGTCTCCAACAGGAATAATTCACATTCTTGCAATTTAGAGAAAAGTTTCCAAGTCCTCTATTTGGGAACATATTTCAGTTTCTCCTGGGAGGTGAAAGCAGTTTGCTGTGAAATGCTTCAGACTCTCACAGTGACTGATTTTCTGCTTCCTTCTCTTGGGGTAGAATCAATGACGATGGGGTAGGTTCCAAAAAATTTATTGGAATAGGGAAAAAAAAAGGACAAAAATAGTTGAACCCATTTAATAGCTGTGATATCATTTTACTGGCTTCCCCTGTCTGCAGGGCATATGTCAGTGGTTGATTTTGTGCTTGGAGCACCAAAGGAATGGTCTTTCAAGGCTTTTTCCATCCCAGTATCAAAAAGAGCACCCCAGAGACAGCTGTCCCTGATGTGATTAACCACTGAAATGGTACTTGCAAACAGGGTGATGAAAACCTCTGAAGTCTGCAATAAAGTGACGAGGCTCAAAGTCACCTTGAGACAAGGAGAAAAAGATTCCTAGAACTGGGACAAAATATGTGCATCATTTATATTAAATATAATCCTATAATATATTAAAAGTAATATTGGAAAATATCTTTGTTACATTGAGCAGGTTTTTTTTTTTTTAAATGGATGATTTAAAACAATTAACTTAAAATTAACATATAAACAGTGTTTAGGTTCTGAAGAAAGGAATATCAATTTATTTTCTTCAGGTTCTTAATGCACACATGTATTTGCATTGCATTGCCTATGCAAGGAAATTATTTGCTAAATTAGCAAGCAATACTTGCTCTGTCAAATCCAGTTTTCACATCCTAACTTTCAGTGATAGTCTTTCCCAATTGGACCTGCATCATCTCCTATTATCACAGACATCAAGGAGATATGTTTTGGAGTACATCGTGGCATTCAACAGGCTTTGGCTTTCTTAGACCAGTAAAACTCCCAAGTAAAGTATTTTTCCACCAACCACCACAGATTGAAAGCAGGGCTCTACACCTTTGAGAGCTTCAGATGAACCTAATTGTTGTGGTGTCATACAGAAGAGGAGGGACACCTATCAAAATTTAGATTTAAAAAAAAAATATCTCTGACAAATGATGCAGTTTAAGGAAAAGCCAATTCTGGTGATTCATGGTGTAAATACCTGCGTACCAATAAAAATGTACCTATCCATTTGTTCCATGATATAAAGGGCAGGCAAAAAAGCAGTTCCCATTATTCTGCCTCAGAGATCTTGCAAAGAAAAAGCTTTCTTTCTTAAAAACATGTCTCATGAATATTATTTGTGAAAACAAATACTATCAGCACACCTACCCTACCCAGCTTAATGGGTCTTCTGCCAGTGAACCTGATATTTAACACCAACTCGTTTTGGAAATTCCAGTTATCCACCTCACCAAGAAACTAACCAAAAGATCCTAAGAAAAACACTATATTGCAGAAATGAAACCTAGCTGCTTCTCCCTGTCCTTGTTGCTTCCTTTGGCTGTAGCATGAGAAAGTATCCAGTATCTCTGCTGCCCCATTGCCCTGCAGACCAAATCCCATCCCAAGAACTTGGGCAGTGACCCACGGACCATTCTGGCAGCAGCTCCGTGACACCATGCCATTCCACCTACCCCAGACAGAAAAAAATTGTTTTCCATACCTCAGGCAGGCGGAGGCAGTCAGTTTGAATAGCTGTAGTTCCTCAGCGTAGGTGAGAAAAAAAAGGAAGAGAAGAACCAAAAATAGCACCTTCTCTGAGAGCATGCAGGGCTTGATTCTTCCACAATGCGCTCTATCAACCGCGCTCCACAAAATGGCAGCTGGCTGGCAGGCAGCAGCCTCCAAGAAAGATGAGGTGGTACTCCCTGGAAAATTAAATAACTGGTATGGAGCTGCAAATCCTGAAGTGCTGGCTCCCAAAATGTTGGCTCGGGGTGGGGCGAGGTGTAGAGGGAGTGTTGTCATGCAGGGCTGGATAGCCTCAGGGACATTTGCACGGGAAAGGAAGGAGATGTGGAGCTGGGATAGGATCATGTAGGTTCTGCTCTGAAGTCTTGCAGCTCAGTGCTTTTAGAGCAGTACATTTTCCCTGCTCCAGCTCCTGAACAAAGCAAATTAATGAAGTGTCATTAGTTGACTACTTAACGTTTCAAGCATTTTCCCACCTTACATGTATTTTTTTAAAGCAAATCTCAGACACAACCAAAAAGTACACTAAACTTTTACCCACTTTTTGAGCAAATGAAAAGTGCAAAGGGTGAGGGAGAGAAAAGCAAAAGCATTTTCAGTTCTGTTTGTGTTTTAATTAAATGTAATGGGTCTGTTTCCAAGATTTACACCAATCTCTTTTTCAAAGTGGAAAACAGCGCAAATTTTGCAAATTCTCTCTTAAAATGACCCTGAAATTAATAAGCCTGTGATGTTGATGAAGTGTTACAGATTTTTATTAGGCAGGATCTGAACAGCTTTTATTTCATGCTCTTATGTCTTCATACCTGTGTTGGGTGCAGCTCTCAATGTGAAACTCTGAACTCAGTAATTACATCTAAAAATTGTGACAGAAGGTTTTAAATTTCAGAGCAAAAAGAAGCAGAGAAATATACCACAGCCATATGAGAGACACAGTCATTTTGTCTTTGCTTGAGAAGTACCAATGAAAAGATGAAATTGCACTTGGGTTAAAAAGAAAAAAAGTAGGAGCAAAATTTGGCCCTGGTTCTTGGAAAATCTGCCCTTAATTTAGCTGAGAATAAGGATGCCTCCTTTCTAAATGAATGGGGTATGGCAAATTCGCTGGTGTGAGAAGAAGCTTGTATGACATTTTAGCTACTGGGCAATATATTCTCTGGTAAAAAAAATCTTACAGTGCCTCCTTAAGTGCAAACAGAGGTAGCCAGCAGACAGTGTACAACATGTGTAACTCTGGGCACTGAGAACTTTGTGAGTCTGCCAAAAACTCATCTCATTAGTGCGCTTTGCAGCTGTAGAACAACCGTTTGGCTGAAATGATGTAGACTGAATATAAAACCATGTCCTGGAGGTGAAAGGCCCAGTGGAGGGAGTATGCTGGAACTCCATGCACCAGAATGATGTTCTAGGAATTCCCTGGTCAGGGTGCAAAAATTCATCTGCACATCTTGATACGCAGCTTTGACAGGAAAAGGTATATTCTCTGCAACGAGATCTTTCTTTGCAGCTAGCTCAGTCCTGGAGCTGTGAGGCTGGAACAGTACATCTTTTATACATAACACTCACAGACCTGATATACTTGCATCAAGAAGGAAATTAAGACAGCTGCCTGTCCCGTAGGAGCACAAATTAAATGCTGGAGCCCAATACATTTATGCAATGTTTTATACACCTCCAAAACACAAAAGCTGTCAAGTCACAATTTTGGTGTTTTTTTGAATTGTTTCTTATACACTGTCAGGGTTTTGTGCACCATTCTTTACATTTAAAGAAAGCAACACAGACTGATTTCTGACATGCACCCTCCTATCACATCTATCAGTGCAGTACAGTGAGTGTTAAATGAATGTCACCACAGAGCCTCTCTCTCTCTCTCTCAAGTTTTAAATTTCCCTTGCTAGTGTAAAACTTAATGAAAGCCCTGGAGTATACAATAGCATTTTGAAAACAGGAATTTGTGACTGCTGTGAATCATCACTCACAGCAGGGACCCAGAAATGTGAATTGTGGGAGGAACAGGCTCAGTCCCCCTCTCTTTTTTACTGGGAATTTATTACAGGCGTGTCATTATTTACAATGCACCATTCACATCCTCTAAAGAGCCAATAAACTGGCTGCTGAATATGCATTTTGCTCTGTGGTGAACACAGATGTTTCCAGCTAATATCCATTTCATTTAATTTCTTTTCTTTAAAAAAAAATCTATCTTGCTATTTCTGTAGCAGCTGGGTAACTATTTGCCAGTCTTCGGTTTGGGAATCACTCCTCATATTTATTATGGTTGGTGCCATTTGTGTTGCACAAAGTGGAGGTCTGTCCATATTACCAGTCTCTGCCTGTGTTTGCAGGGGTACCAAATGCAGTTGCTAAAATTCTCTCACAGTTTAAAGAAAAGACCGCTTGAGGATTCAGCACAGGTTCAAATTTCACTAATGATATGTGGCAAAAATAGTGTCAGATGTTTTTGTGTTCTAAGAGTACATCAGAAACCCCTGGTGTTTGAGGGGGATTTGTTTTGATTTTGCATTCCTGTAAGTAAAATATATTGTTGATTCACAACTGACAGGTTGATGGTCATTAATTTACAGCACCTTCATGTATTAGTAAGAGAAGGAATAGGGAATTATGGTGAGCTGCAGAAGGTTTGCAAGTTCAACTCAGATAATCACTCCTAACTTTAGATACTTATCTCTGCCAGCACTGTCCCTTGGGATTGCAAAGCTGGTCTGTCATTTCTGTGAAAAAAGACTCTCGTGAGGTCTTAGTTTCCTGCATCTTGTCCAGCTGGAATCTGAAAGTTCAAAGGTAACTAATAAATACATTTCTGATTATCACCATCATTATTATTCACAGTCCTATAGCAATTTTTCTAAAGTCCCCCAAGAGCTGTGGTTTCACACAGTTTGAAGACGGATAATGGCTGAGGAGGTGGCAGAGAGGGGCTCACGTTTTATCCAAATCAGATTGTTCAAACTAGATTGCTATTCTATAAATTCCTCCCCTCCTTGTGGTGTGGAAGGCAGTGTTATTGGGAATCACCAGATGGCTGGTTACAGATGGTGTTATACATTCTATCTTCAATTAGCTCTTGAAGAAGTGCTTATTGTTAGCTGTGGTGCAGTTCTTCCTCCACACAAAAATACTACTGCTAAGACTGGCCCTGCCTGAGCCTCTGTGACGAGCAAAGCACTTTTAATGTGAGTGTGTGGAAAGACTTCTCAAAAGCGTTCCCATGAGAAAACTGAAAACCCGATGTGAGTGAATGACTGTGAGTAAGCAGCTCCCTGGATTTTTTACCTGCTTCCTACAGGTTACATCTAATTGAGGAAATAAAATGATGTTTGGGTCTAGACTGTGGGAGGTGAGCAAGGCCTCGCAAAAGCACAAGGAAAAGAACTGTGAGTCTTGGAAGGTGACAAAGCATAGCACGCTTTTGTCTCCCACTCTGGTCTCCCCACTGTGTCTCCATGTGCACAACCAGCACTGTCCTCTGTCAGAGGCTGAGTATCCCTGCTGAGAGGCTGGGGAAGAGGCAGGGAGACTGGAGACATCAGCCAGTGTGTTCGTGCCTCTGACTCAAGGGAAGGGCACCTGAATGAGTTCACATGAGGCAATTCTGCTTGGAAACACCATTGGCATGGCAAAGACAGGAACCTGCAGGCCCCATTGCAGTGGTAGGAAGATTTGGTTGGAGTATAAATGGTAAACTTCTCCTTTTAAAGAGCTGGAGTCAGTGTTTTTTACTGGCCCATTTTATCACCCTTTTGGGGGGTTGTTTCACTTGTAAAACCCAAATCAAAAGCCTCCTAGTATTTCCATGTTCCTGTATGAAAGAGATAGGTGTGGAAGGGATCCCAGTTAGTCTTTATATTGGACTTACCTCCACTATGCCTAATAAAAAATATTAACCCCTGTAGCTGCAGACTGGTTCAAGGTGCAGGTCAATTAAGAATTAGGTCTTTTGCATCAGAAAAATATCTTGCAATGCATATTAATTTAGTATAGATTTCCCACTAAGGAAAAAGCTTCTGTTTTTGATAAAAATTTGAAATGAACAAATATTGAGGTTATTACATAGGCTCAACAAGGGCCAGTTGCAACTTTAAGAAAAAGGCAGGAATCCCCCATTGTCCTTGAGAACTGGGTCAGATGACAACATCTGCCAAAGTCTGACAGCAGGACAAAGGTGGACACAAGTGTCAGTCTCTGATGCTGCAGTACAGGCTGAGTGAGCAGATCCACGTGCCTGTGAGAAGGGGTGCTCATCTCCTGGGGCCCAGGCTCCCTCTCATGCACCAAAGTGACAAGTCTTGGTCTTGCAGTGATATTCATGTGCATGGACTCTTATAAAAATGGAGGTTCTAAGATGCTTAATCATAGACTTCAATAGCAGCAAATAACCAGGTGTGGAAATTAAATACTACATGTGCAGAACAGTCCCCAAATATGTATTTAAATGCCAATAAAAGCTTTACAAGTCCCCTGGTGCTTGTATAATCTGGCTCAACAACTTCCACCTCCCTGGAGCCCTGTCATGGTGGCAGACACAGTGGGTTTCCCTTTGCTTCCCCAGGGCAGAAGGTTGTGAGGGGCATGGCCACCACCTGCTGCACAGCAGGTGCCAACTCAGCTGGTGCAGGCTTGGGCTGGGGCTCTGGTATGAGGAAAGGAATCCAGGATGTCCTCTGTGAGAGCCAGGTGAAGGCTGCAGTCAATAGTAAGCAGTTACCGAAGTTGCTGGAGAAAAAGGAGCTGGAGCCTTCTGCTCTACTTATCTCTCTTATCTCATGGGGAGGGGGCTGGGAGCCATTAAAATTCAAAACAAGGTTTTAAACCTCATTCCTTCCTTAAACAATGTGTGCTATGCTTCCTTTCTGCTTCATTATTCTTCTTTTCAGTCCTCAGAGTGATCTTCTCAACCTTTGCAAGAGTGGAGATCTTTAAGATTTTCCCCCCCACTCTTTAACTGGATTTGAGTTTAGCTTTAGCCTCATAGTCAAACTTCCTATTTGTGATTTTGGGAATTCTTGTATCTTACTTATAAGGAAGCAAACATTTTCATGTTTTTTCCTTGGTTGTACTTGATTATCTCCTTATTATATACCTTTTTCCTTCTAGCCTTTGCCCTCCCTCACACCCTCTCAAATGTGCCATTTTTCTGCTTTCCTGTCTTTATTTCTCTTGAACAAGGCTCACATAGGGATACAGGTAAGAAGGAAATCACTGAAAAGAGAAGGATTTGAGGTTCAATGAAATCATGCAGGTAACAATTGTCAACACAAAAAAGGGGACAAAGGTGGAAAATTTTTCTATATGACTAAATCAGTAAAATCAGTGTAGGCTACCCTTCATAGCAACCCCATGCTCAGTGCTGGTTTTGGTGGCCAGCATTTTGTCTGTTTTCTATCCCCAGCTTCCTGCTGTGCGGTGCTGTTCTGTGCATCACTGCTCTGCACAAAGCCTACATCTCTCTTACCCACTGTAAGCAAACACCAAAGAAGGTGAGACAGAGCCAGCTCAAGGGAAGTAAGTTATTACAACACAAGTCACTCTGCTTGTTCTGATTTTGCAGAGCTTTCAAAATTTGTCTCTATTTTTATTCAAAATAAGTTGAAAATATAGATATAAAGTTAGCAAAACTGTTCCTTTTAGACAACTGCCTAAAGGTCTTATCCAAGCTCACCAAAATCAATGGAAAAATTCCATTCACAACAAGGGACTTTGGGATAGTTTCTAAATATTTATTTATATAGAAGACAACTGCTCTTTCAGATAGCTAATACACATTTTACAAACTTCCTTGAGGGCCTTTTAAAGCAAAACAATGACAGAGTATAAAAAACTTTAAATAAGATTGAGGTTAGATGCACTACACTTTCAGTACCACTCTGTAATTCAAAGGTTGCTATCTATGCTCTGGGCACAGTTTGGAATATTTCCTTTCCTTTTTGTAAAGGGAAAGAGATATGAAGGATTGATTTAGCAACAGTTCTAACTCTCAAAGTCTTGTTCTCTTTGTTTGCTGTCCACTCTTTACCTTGTTTACTGATAATATGCTCGTAGAGGATACATATGGGTCTAGGGCTTAATGTGGTATGTAGAATATTGTAGAAGGTCACATTGTGCTTTTTGTCTCTCAACCTGTCAGTGAAAAAAATAAAAATTAAAAAACATTGGCATTGTCTCCAAGGGAAAAGGCTGGTTTTCTCCATAGCTCTTCATTACATCACATTGGATGATATTGTTCTATACAATTAAAGAGTGCCACAACAACCCTTCCTAGGAATGAGCCCTGGCTCATTTCATTCCCTGTGGCCAGCAGTGTTTAATAAGTACAAAATACATGGTTTAAATAGTACCCTCCAGCTTGTGCGCCATAATATTGGCAATAATGTACAGAAAAGGAGCAGGAGAATATGTGTGAGGGGTTTGCATGTGTGTTGTGTATGTCACAGCAGGAGCATGTTCCATATAGACAGAGGTCGTCCAGCACAATACACTGGGGCTGCACTTAACTCAGCATCTCTCTGAAGCAAAACCAGGCACAAACCCTAATTAAACCCAGGGTGTGAATCCCTGGAGGGCAGTGATAGAAGGGTCTGTGTACTAATCCAGCCTGTGCTGACTAACAGCAGCGCTGCACAATCACTGCTGTATGAATATATTCTTCTGGCAGCTGCATGCAAACGGCAGTCTTTGCGATTCTGATGACTTTTCATTTTTATGACACTGTGTTTTAGCTTCAGGTGCGAGTGTGAGACTGCCAGTTAAGTGGCTGTTCTGATTATTTTAAGTAGTCACTAATCAAAATGCTGAGCAGAGGGGGCCGGGGGAGAAGGGGGAAAGGGATGGAGGTAAGAGATGTAAAGGAATGTGTGAGGGTTAGAAGGGGAGGGAGGAGGGCTTTGCATCTGATTTTCCTAAGCAGGGCAATTTCTTTAGCGAGGAAGGTGAGCCTGTCACTACTTGGCCCCTGTCTTCTGCAAGTACTTTAACTTCTCAGCAACCCAAATGATGATTATAGCGAAGGGGAAATGACTGGAAGGTTTCTAGCAGCAGCAGCAGAAGCAACGGCAGAGAAATGCATTGTGAAAAATCAGTTCTAATAAAGCCCCAGCACTGACCTTAGAAACATAAGTATTTATATTATTGACTTCTGTATGAGGTTATTTGTTAAAAAAAAAAAAGAAAGAACAAAGTAAAGAAGGAAAGAAAAAAAGAAAAGAAGGTCTTTCTGTTCTTGTCTTGAGACCTGAGGAAAAAAATAACTAAAATTAGAGAAACTGGAGATATAAACGCAGTGAGTAGAATAAAGCAAAATACCTCTGGGGTGTTCATCTGCCATAGTAGTCATTTCATATCTCATCTGTTATATGAATGTGATAGCTCTTTCCCTTTTTGATAGGATCATTATGTAGACTCCACAGATTCAATTCCATTTACAAGTCAATGGTGTGAGATTTTATGACAATTCTTTTTACTGGGTTGATTCTGGATGATCTTCCTCTACCAAAAAAAAAAAAAAAAAAAAAGGAAAAAAATCAGGAGAAGGGGACAGTGTCATTTGATGCTGACACATGAGAGTTCTGGATGCATCAGACATTACTAGTGACAGATTTAGTAGCACTGTCCCATCACTAATATGCCCAGGTGTTCTTGAGCCTCAGCGTCAATGCTGCCAACATTTGAAGAGGTCTGTGCTGAATGGAGATCTGTTGCTGGGGAAGAAACACTTGCTCTGGCTAGCAAGGGTAGCTGGTATCAGCTGAACTCATAGGCAATACATCCCACAGATGATTTACTTGTTATCTTGCTCAGGTCCCTCATTCCCTGGCACTTCCCTCAGCCCTCCACAAGGGCAGCTCCAGCCTGGAGCTCCTTAGAGCCTGTGGAGAAGTGGTGATCATATATCTATGCTCCACAGAGGAAGAAGTGCTCTTCTCTGAGTGCATGCTGTGCCTACAGCAACTGATCTGGGCCCCAATGTAGGCTTGTAAAGAGGTGTCTGGGAAAACTGCGTTATGGCAGGAGTGTTTATATAGGTCCATTGTATCCAAATCGTTACATTCTGCTGTAACTTTGCCTTTTCCTGACTGCAAACTGAAGTTTCATAGAAGGTGTGGGTTACATACCTTTAGGGTTAAAATGAAACCCCATGTTTTGTGTCATGGAAGTGAATGAGGTGGATCTGTGAGGGATTGGACAGTGAATATTGTCAATATAGGCGCATGCTCACAGTGAAATCCCCTTTGCTTGGGATGCCATTTCTTTGTTTATTGTCAAGCTCCATTCTGTCACAAGCAGGATTCACCAGAGTAATCCCCAAGAGCAGCATAGGAAAGGGAAGTACCCATGTGTTTAATACAGGAGGAGCTTAAAAAGGAAATAATCTCCTGTGTAGGGCAATGTCAAGTCAGGAAAAAAAACCCAAAAATCTCTTGATGTCCTTTCTGGCTGTACCTTTTTGTACACTGCAGAAAATAAAGAAAGAAAGGAGCATGAAAGTTTGTGAAAAGCAAGACCCTACCAACTTTCTAAGTGATTTTTTGTTAGGGCATGTCTTCAGGCTATGATAAATAGCTTTTGTGGAAAAGTTTTACTGTTTCAGCGCATGTTCCAAGCATGCCTAATGTATGTGTGTCCATTCAGAGCCTCATGGAAACAGGAGCTGCTCCTCCTCCCCCTCCCTCGGCCACCTCTCCTACAAGCAAAGGTCTGTCCCTGAGCTTGGGGGTTGGAGCACATGCTCATGGACTCACACTCTGTCACGGGGCTGACTCCAGCTCAAATACCCTCCTGCAGAGCAGGCCTGCCTGGGGAGGTGGTGTTCACCACCAAAAGAAGGTGAAAAGGGCATTGAATAAACAAAGCAGGGGGAAAAATGTCAGTGGTTCTCTAACCCTTGGTTAAAGCATTTGGCAGGATAGAAAGGAGACCTGGGGACTAGTCACCATCATAATTAATCCTTACAGAGTAACCGGATAAACCATTTCCTACTGGTTCCTGGCTCAGCATGTCAGCTTGTGACAAGGCACTCTCAGGCAGCAGACTTTTCTGATTTTGAAGGGGAGCCTAAATGCATAATTTAGGGGTTTAACTCTGCCTTGCAAAGAAGGTGCTTAAAGGTGAGGCTGTACAATGCTCATCATTAGTCATTGGTGATTTAACCCTGGGAACCTCCACCTTAGCCACAAAATTTATGAGGATATCAACATTAGGAGACTCCAGTAAAACCCCACAAATTTTTGATGCATTTGGAGAAGGGCTGAGACCCTTTACAATGTTTTCCCCAAACAACACTGCTTGCCACAAATCCTGCAGGACCCATTACACACCAAAACACCTCATGCCCTCATGAGATACAATACCATAAAAGTGAATCTAGCAGCTGCTATTGATTAAGCCAAGTCATTGCTTCCATGCCTATTCCCATGTGGGTTTATCAGACATTTATGCCACATATAATGTTGCTCCTCCTGGGTTCATGACTGCCCAGAACACACATTTCACTTGAGCTCCTTCTCAGCCCCAAATCTCAGTGGACCTCCAGTCAGGCAGAATTCATACACACAGCCATGCTTTGAGCTACAGGCAAAGGGGAGGACGACAGTGCCACACTCAGCTCCCTCCTCCTCTGACAGATTTCTGGGCTATTTGAACCTTCTCTTCTGTGGCAAAAAATCAGAAGGGATGAGCTAGCCAGTCATTTGCAATGCTCTTTGGTGAAGAAAAGTCACTTCATAAATCTAAGATACAAGTATGATAGATGAATTATTTACTAATAGGAAGCCCTTTCCCCCTCCAAATTAAAGTACACCAGAAAACTGGAAACTACTTGAGGAAGAAAGATACTGCAAGAAACCCACCCAGCTACAGACATATTTGGGAACAAATGCAAAGCATATCTTCCTGTGCTGCTCCTACATAAGAGGTAAATACTTTGATTTGCTATTTTATTAGTCATAGGCATGGACCTGGAAGGCTTTCTCTATTGCTCTATCTCATTGATGGCCTGTTTCCATGGGGGTAGGGAAAGCCTTGGCATCTGGTGACTGATAAAAGACAGCACCCATATCCAGCATTCCTCTCAAGTCTCACTTTTCTGGTCATAACAAACGCACTGAATTCAGTGCAATTAGTCCAAAAGGAGGTGTTTCTATCTTTCATTTCAGCATAGATTATGTGCTATAACATGGCATTCGGAGTCATCAGCACTTTAGCTTAAATAATTATGTTTTACAGTGAGAGGGTTTTGTTTTACCTCAGTCAATTAATAACAAGCCATACTCAAATTTAATAAGTGTAATGAGAAACTCTTGTTTGATTTTTCTGAAGTCACGTGCCAGGGTAAAAGATGGAGTAGGCTATTCTTTTTGACTGGTGCACGAGGTCAGTGGCAAACCAGTATCGCTCAAGGGTGGTGTCTGTCAGCTTGGTTTCCAGACTGTGCCCTAAATGTTTGAAAATGTTAGAGAAATCCAAAAGCTACAGAAAAATATATTCTCAATATGTTAATTGTCAATAGGGACAAAACATTGCTTTGAATATTTGTCTGTCTGTCTGTCTGTGTGTGTGTGTGTATATATATTTTTTTTCCTTTTTTCTTATGTACTCTGTTTTTCATTACATATACATGTATTATTTAATCCTCTGTTGTGGTTAACATCCTTGGTGTAACCAGTATATCTGCACTGCTCCAGCTTCAAGCCAACTAAAGGAAAGGTTCTCCACAGTGGATACAGACACCTTGGCTGTCTCCAAGGCTGCAGGTCCTCCTTCCCTTAGTAAGTCTTGGACAACTTGAAGAAGGTTCCTCTGTATCTCCAACTTTTCAGCACATGGCAAAAACTGAGGCTACAGTTTTAGAAGGGTTGTTATGTATTACTTCAAAAGCCTTCCCTGGTTCATCCCCCTGCAGTTTGCAGGGTAGGTTATGGCTTACTGATTTTACTGGCCACACCAGTGCATTTATGGTGTGTGGCAGCTGCATCCAGGTTATCAGCCCATGCAGGGACCAGTCCCAGCCTGGTCCTTCAGGGGGTCACTGAATGCTCATGGCAAAGGTCCATGTGTGGCTGAAAAAGGAGTGCATATCCAGAGGAGGAGTGGGCACAGTCCTGTTTCCATGAATTAGATTCAAAATTAATTTGTAAAATTGTTGGAGGTGTAATCCCTTGGTTTGGGAAACCACTTAAGTGCATGCTCCAATCTATCCATATTTAGGAAAGCAGTTTTAACACTCCTTGTTAGGCAAGTGCTTACATTACTTTTTCTTCAATAGAGCAACTTTCCTGAATTAAATCTTTTAAGCTGAGTGGTATGCTCACAGCATGTGCCATTCTGCCTGCCTTTGTGAATGTTAGATCTGTACTGCAACTGGATAATCTTTGTACAAATAAGAACACTATTTTTCAATATGATTTTCAGTTTTTCACTCACTTAAACCAGAGAAAATCTTATAGCATAGTCTATGCAGATTTAACATTGAAAAGTTATCTTCAAACTGCACACAGGAAGACACTAAGGATAATTTGAAAGAAACTATCTTTTTAATGCATTTTCGTCCTTTTTTTTCCAAAGAGTAGTTCAAAATTTCCTGAAAATGGACTCACTGTTCAAAACTACTGTGTAGGTAATTTCTGCAAGGAACGACTCGTCTGTAACTCATGCATGAGTGATTGGCATTAAAAATCTGAGCTGTTTTGACTGGCTATTTCTCCCATAGGGTGGTCTTTCCCTCTTGCTAAAAGAACATAGCTCTTAGGTTTAGGTTCCCACTGCAGTCCTCTCTGTTTACATAGGGTACACTTGGCTTTCCTCAAATATTCTAGTGTTGTTGGGTTAAAATCCACTTGTTGTGAGGAAGAAAAAAAAGTCTCATTTTTTTTAAGGTAAAGTGAGTGTATTTGGGCTATATTAGCACTCCAGTTTTAGCCATTAAGCACTGTGTAATCTATGCCTCTGCACCATGTGCCAATCTGCCCAGACTTCTGCAGTGAGCAGAGTTTTTGAATGCACTGAAGAGTTATTAGCGTGCTTTTTTTTATACAATTACAGTGCAGCTGTATACGTCTGTTCCTCTGAGCCAAGCATTTTATGTGCTAGAGGTTGGCATGTGTTGGAATGATGCAAGTAAAAAAATAAATACAGGAGAGTAAAATGTTGTTGAAAGCTGTGAATCTTGGTGTTAAGGTGGGCTCACAAAGAAGCTCAGGTCTCTGAAGATAGATGGGACTGTGGTTACTATGCTGCTGGTTTAGAGTTAAAAGATTGTAATAAGAGAGAAAGGAAGAGGGGTTAGAAACAAAATTTTAAAAGATAGTTAATGTCTTTCTTAAAAATAAGAAATTTCTGCTTGCAAAATAAGAACCTCATGATAGAACATCAGCTCAGAACAACTGCTGTGTAGCTGAGGAAGAACTTGAATCCTTTTACAGACTTTAAAGCTTTAATCTTGCCATCAGCTGACAACGAGTCTAGCCAGCTGCCTGCCTATGAGATGCTTTGACAATTCATTTATATCACTGACCTTGACATGCCATTTTTTGCATGATAAGAGTTTGCTTTTGGGGTGGCACTGTCTGATAGGGCTGGCTAGAAAGAAGCTTGCAGAACCCTTCCATCAACAGCATCTCTCTGGGACGCGCATTTCACTCCAGGGCTCTTTGCCAGCTTCCCTTGTTGCAGACCGTAAATGAACGTCTCGCTCTGCCTACACACTGTTCCACCTCTTTTGCAGATTTCAAATGGACAAACAGGTATTTTTGAATGCCTTTCACATGAAAAGGGACTAAAGTGTCTTTTCATCCTGAGTTGGAAAGGAAAAAATCCATTGTGACAGATATGTACAGTGTATAGTATGCATGTATGCATGTGTATGTATATGATGGAAAAAAAGCACTAATCACTTTTCAGCATTTCTAAAACTTCATTTCCACATGCACATTAAAAATTGCTTAAAACCACTATACAAACAGAAAAACAGTGAACCTGAGCCCAGCTGCTGAAATCTCTGAAGTGTCATGATGGGTTCAGTGTGAGAATCTGTACAGGAAGGTATAGGATCATGACAGAAAGGTTGGTTGCTCTTGGAATAGAGCTCTGCTTGCACAAGAGAAACAGTGAGTGAATTATTCTCTCCTTTTCTTTAAAACATTTTTGGTAGCAAGATAGATTTAGACACAAAAGTCCTAAAAAAATATATAAGACTCATGATGTGGGGAAGAGATTTTTTTTAAATTTCATTTGGGAATAGGCGAACTCGGAGGCAGTCTATCTGCCTTCCTGTCTGATGGCCCGTATTCTTCACAGCACTCCTGAGGCTGCACTCTCACCGCATATAATTCCTCCCCGGTCCAGTCCTGTGTGCAGCATGTGGACTGCTCTCCGAGGGGAGGGGGATCTGACTTGGCTGGCAGTCAGAGCAGCAGGAGCAATTGCAGATGCTGCTATTTACACTATTTTCACATTCTGAAGAACAAAGAGCAGGAGGCTGCCAACAAATCTTAGAGGCTAAGCCTTTGCCCTACACGCGAGGCACAGCCAATGAATGCCGGCAGAAACATGCAGTGCACCACTTTGTGAGATATTGCATCTCTGTTTTGGTGAAAATGCAGTCAAGATCACTCACTGAGAAAGAAAAGAAAGGTAAAAAAGGAGCTTCATTGCCCAGGAGTGTCAGCCTTCCAGGAGTGTGAGGCTGAATGAAATATTTCTGTCTCTCGTGAATGAGCCATTCCAGGTCTCGGGGATGACTAACCCTTAAAATTCATGGTTGTGGTGGTAACAAAGATAGATGTTTATCCACTGCTCTTTAATCTAAGCTAGACATGAGCCCAAACACAGTTCTTTGTATGAAGAAATGCTATTTCTGTGCAAAAGCATTCTAGAGATTTGCATTGTGCTGCTGTGACTGGACATGTTTTGCCCCTGTCCGTGGGTTTCCTGTATGGACTCAGAGAAGTCCATCAGGCTGAGGTTTTCAATAAGGTGAAAGAGGTAGGCTCTCCATCTTCCTTAGAAAATCAAGGATAATTCAGGTTTCTCTGAAAAAGGTCCTCTGAAAAAGCCCAAGATTGATCCTGTTGTGTGCCTTGCCTTTTTTTTTCCTTCTGGTCGTGCCTATTTGCCTTTATTCTCTATTTATGTGGCAGACTGCAGTGTCTGACTGCATGCACAAGGAGTGGGACTCTTATCTCAGTTAGACCCTCTAGGTGTAAGACACATTAATAATAATATTAATAATTTCTATTACTTATGACAGACATCTGTGTATCTGTAATACGTACAACTTGCATCTTTCATCATTAGAGTGCCAGAAAAGCCAGATGATAAATTTTAGTTTATTAATAAGAATTTATTCCAGTGCTTTTTGATTATTTTTAGCCATCTAAGGATATTTTTGTACATGGACAGACCTCCTTTATCTTCTTTAAATCTGGACTGGGATTCAAAATCAGGTGTATGCATTGGAATTCAGGTGAGTTTTTGTGGTGAGAATTTGGTTTGCTTCAATTTACCATTAGAGGACCTCTGCAAAGAAGCAAGTCATGGAAAGTGCTAGGGATTCAGCACTGTCTTCCTGCAAAGGAGCAGATTCACAGACTTGGAATAATTTCAGATCTAGCTTTAACAGTTATTCCTCTACCAGTCTTCTCCTCTGCTTTGCCTAGTGAAAATGAAACTCTGGCATTTAAAAAAAAATGTGACTTTTAGGGAATTGGCAATTTGGAAGGTCTCCCATCCACAGTGCTTCTGTGTGTTAGGTGGGAGAAATCAGCAGAGAATATTTTCAGTGTCAGATCCTCCTGACTTGTGGGAGGATTCACAGTAATGTGAAAGAAAAATCATTTTCAGATAAACAGCGTATCTAAGGACACAAGCACAATGGAGTTTTAAGCTCTGGGGGTACACAGATAGGCATTCCAGAGGCATTCCATTCATCTAATTCAGATGAATAAACACCCGTAGCAGGTCCTCTACATTACAGTACCTGCCTAACACTGGCTCAGACTTCACTAGCAAACACTTTCCCTGGGAACAGCCACAGGCTAATCCTGGATTTGTGTGCCCACAAGGAGTGAATATTGGCTATGCCTCTAGGGGACCCCTTTGGGTTTACTTTAATAAAAGGAAGAAATCTCAAGATTTGATGCAAAGAGCATATCCCAAATGGGCAGAAACACGGGCCTTTGGGCCTTGCACCTTGTGTAGTCTGTTCACTCTGTGCAAAAGGAGTGTAAAGTACTAGCAGAGCTGCATGCTGCCATTTTACACCAGTTCTTTACAGGTGTGACAAGGTGCAAGGTACAAGATGACAGAGAATGGAGGCCCTTTAGCTGTTGCTCAGACTCTTCTGCTATTTACCTAGCTCTGGGACAATTATTTTTCAAGGAAAAGAAAAAAAAAAGGAGAAAAAAATAACCCAAACACTGCAAAAAAATCATAAACTCTTAAAAGCATACTTTATATTCAATAAACATGCTTGTGAACCTCAAAGTATGTTTAAAATGTGAATTAATTAAAGCACCACAATTTCTGAGAAGCAGTTTTTATCTCAGGCATTAAAAAGGAGAGAAAACACCTTGCAAAGAACCCAAGTGGTTCAGTTCTGATGTCCTGCCACGTAGTGGAGATGATAAGCAAGGCTTTCTGATCACCAAAAAGTATCAAAAATCTGGGGTGAGTTTCACTTAAGCTCCTATTCCTTAAACCCTGGGCAAACTAGAGAGTTATGGTAGAGTTACACACACACACACATACATGCATATGCACACACATTCCCTGGGGATGGTTACAGGTAGGGTGAGAAGATACTAGAGGTCTTTATTTTCAGATACGCACAGAGTGGTTTTATAAGCAAACGGGCAGATATTCTGGTTATTCTTGGCCATAAAGTCCTTTCGAAGAAGCAGAAAAATAAATCAAGTGGGACTGTGTAAAGGGAAAAATTGAAAGAACTTTGTTTCCAGAGCCATCCCCACCTCAAGGAAAGAATCCCTCTTCCAAAGCTCACTGACCTGCCAGGAAATAAACTGTCTACAGGTCACACCTCCAGTTGCTTGATATTAATAACATATATTTTCCCCAAACACCCAATGAAACCCAAGAGGTACAGCAGCAGTGGGGCCATCTCGGTGCATCCACCCGACTAACAAGGTGGAAGGATGGTGCTGTGAGAATTAAAGGGCAGACTGTGAGCAAGGGAGAGGAGGGGTTGAGTGGTTTGTATAAATAAAGGTAGAGCAAACATCTCCTATGTGACAATGCTGTGACAGTACATACACTCTCATCTATACACAGGTACCTGTCGGAGCAGCTACTGTAACCATGTTGTAAAATATTCAATGACTCACTGTGAATAACTGTCTCATTTAGAAGAATAATCTGGTGACAAGACCAACATTGTTAAGTTGTGTCAACTTGTTAGGAAAAACATAAAACAAAAATACCACTAACATCCAAGGGCTGGAGGCAATGTCAATAATTTTTTGGAAGTGAGCGGCTGGAGGAAAGTGAGGCTGGGCTCCAGCAGCTTAGCACAGGCTCAGTTTGCAGACAGGAATGCAGTAAATGAGGCCAACCATTTACAAATCAGCGCCACGCTGATTTACTGGGGTGAACGTAACATGACAGAGATCCCCCTGCCTCAGATATGAGCAGGTATCTGTCCTTAAGTATGAGATGCTATGGGCCCAGTTCTACCTTTCCATGCAGCTCTCCTCCAACGCAAGGGTCTCTGCTAGAGAAAAGAGTAGATTACCAAGAGACAGCTTCTTGTCTGACCCCATTCCCAGCTCTCCTGAAGCTAGGATACCCACTTCCAGTTTCAGACACTTACTGAAATCTGTTGCACTAAAAAGGAAAGTGTGAGCCTTGTTTGCCTCTTCAGATATCTCATGGGCTGCAGAGAACAACATATCACCATATGGAGCAGCATGGAGACTTCCAGACTGGGAAAGTGAGTCAAGAGCAACACATAATATAACATAATATAACTAATATAGTATATATAATCTATACAATAAGTGCAATTATAATAGTATAACAGAAAATAATCCAATGTAATACCATGTGATTTTCATTCCCCTCCCAATAAAGATGAGGGTGCCTGCCTGATGAGGTATGGAGGGGGTGACCAGGCCAGAAGGAAGGTGAGACAATAAGCTGTGGTCTAACTGGTTGCTGCTGCATCTGATTTGACTGCACTAATTGACATGGGTGGTTCAGGCCTTGCCCCTTTCAGCACTGGGACACATCTCTGCAATCTGCTGCTGCCTGCTACTAGATCATTTCTCTCTGTGTGCCTGATGCACATGCTCTTGGCACACTGGCCAGCTCACACACCTCAACAGCACCTTGTGATTAACAGGCAGAAGCACAAAGGCTCCTGGCATGCTGGCCAGCTTGTATGGCCCACTAGCCTTTGCTCTCCTGTGGCATTGTGCGAAAGCTGCTGAGAGGCACAAGCTGGCTGCCAGATGAGGCAAGAAGCAGAGCCAAAATGCCACAGATCATACAGGAAATAGAAAAAAAGAAAGCAGGGCAGGAGTCAGGGAATTTATTCCTCCTGAGTAGCAGCACCTGTAGTAACCATAATAAGCAATCAGAATCTCAGGAAAAATAAGAATCTGTGAAGGTTATCTAGTCCACTTTCCTGCCCAAAGGAAGACCAACTTGAGAACTAAGTAGAGGTTGCCCAGGGTATTGTCTAGTCAAGTTCTGAATGCCTTCAAGGATGGAGACAGGCAAACTGGTACAGTGCTCGATCATTCTCACCATGAAGAACTTTTACTCTGTGTCTCATTGGAATTTTTATTGCTGCTGCTTGATTCCATTGCCTCCAGTTCTTGCACTGGGAACAGTGTAGCTCCCTTTCCTCTGTAGACTTTGACAGGTAGTCAGTAGAGTTATCAAATAGATTCAGCCCCCAGTCAGGCACCATTCTCTCAGCCTCTCCTAATTTGACCTGACCAGCCTCTCTGCCTGACTTGCTCCAAATTGTCTATGTCTTTTTGTGCAATGGCATCCCAGAATTGGACAGTACCCAGATGGGATCTCCCAAGGGCTGAACAGCAGGAAATAATAACTTTGCTTGACCTGCTGGCTATACTCATCCTAATGCAGCTTGCCTCCACCTCTCTTATTCACACTGAACTTGTCCACTAGGATTCCCAGATGCCTTTTTGGAGGTGCCCTGGCTAGTCACTCACTCTCCTGTACCACTGCAGTTTTACATTCTTGATGCAGAGCTTTGCATTTGCTTTTTTGAACTTCTTGAGGTTTCTGTTAGTCCCCATATGCAGCCTGTTGAGGTCCCTCTAACTGGCAGCCCTGCTCCCTGCCTCCATTGGCAATTTCCATCACCACAATCCCCTGCCTCATTCCCCACTTTGGCGCCATCCAGAATCTTGACAAGGGTTCATCCCACCTCATTCCATCACTCAGATTGTTGATGAAGCCAATAAAGAACACAGGCCTCAGTATCAGTCCCTGAAGAATGCCACCAGTAATCATCCATCACCTGGTCTTCAAAACACCAATCATTGTTTCTTAAGTCTAGACAGTCCACACAGATTTTATCCATCATGCAATCTTCCTTCCAGTCTACGTCCTTCCAATTATCTACAGTGACATTATGGAGACAGTGCAAAGGACCGTGCTTAATTTGAGGTAGATAACATCCGCTGCATTCCCTTTATCATTTACCGAGCCAGTCATCTTAATGTTGTTGTGCTTGTTTTCAGGCATAATTTGCCTTTGGTAACTCCCAGCATGTAGTTTCACTGTTCTGTTCTTTGAGTACTTGGCAATGGGTGTTTCACAGAATTCACAGAATCACAAAGGTGGAAGAGACCATTAAGACCCTCAAGTCCAATCCATGCCCTAACACTTCAACTAAACAATGGCACCAAGTGCCCCATCCAATCTTTTTTTAAACACATCCAGGGATGGTGACTCCACCACCTCCTCAGGCAGACCATTCTAGAACTTTATCACACTTTCTGTAAAAAACTTTTTCCTAATATCCAACCTAAATTTCTCCTGGCACAGCTTAAGACTGTATCCTCTCATTCAGTCAGTTGCTGCATGGAAAAGAGACCAACCCCCACCTGACTACAAACACCTTTCAGTTGTGGAGAGCGATGAGGTTACCTCTGAGTTTCCTTTTCTCCAGGCTAAACACCTCCAGCTCCCTCAGTCATTTCTCACAGGACTTGTGTTCCAAGCCCCTCACCAGCCTTGTTGCCCTCCTCTGGATGCGCTCAAGTGACTCAAGGTGCTTTCCAAACTGAGGGGCCCAGAGCTGGATGCAGCACTCAAGGTGTGACCTCACCAGTGCCAAGTACAGGGGGAGAATGACCTCCCTGCTCCTTCTGGCCACACTATTCCTGATACAGGCCAGGATTTCCTTGGCCTTCTTGGCCACCAGGGCACACTGCTGGCTCATGTTCAGCAGGCTGTCAACAAACACCCCCAGGTCCCTTTCGGCCTGGGCACTGTCCAGCCACACTGTCCCCAGGCTATAACGCTGCTGGGGGTTATTGTGGTCAAAATGCAGGACTTAGCACTTGGACTTAGTAAACTTCATCTTATTGGATTCCACCCATCCATCCAACCATTCCAGGTCTCTCTGTAGAACCCTCCTACCTTCCAACAGGTCAACACATGCTCCCAGCTTAGTGTCCTCTGCAAATTTACTAATGACAGACTCAATACCTTCATCCATAAAAATATTGAACAGAAATTACCCCAGCACAGTCCCTGAGGGACACCACTGGTGACTGGCCCCAGCTGGATGCAGCACCGCTCACCAGCACTCTGGGCCCGGCCATCCAGCCAGGTCCTAACCCAGCAAAGAATGCTCCTGTCCAAGCTGTGGCAGCTTTTCCAGGAGTGTGCTGTGGGAGACAGTTTACAAGCTTTGATCCATGATCTTTCTAAGGGTTCTCCTTAGTCTGACTAGTCAGTCATTTTCCAGAACTTTCTCCGTTTCACTGATCTCCACTCTTTGAAATGGACAGAGAGCTCTCCCTCAGGACCATCAGATGCTGGGCTGCACTCATTGTTTTCTACTTTCCCAGTCTACAAAACTGGTTCATAGTCTGATCTACTTTGGCCACAGGCTGTACCTCACTCTACCAGAACCACAGGTATTTGGGAGGCCTGAGAGTGGACCTGGCCAATGATCTCAGGCAAAGAAATCATCAAGCTGTTGCACCTTTCTCGTGTCCTTTGTCACTAGGTCCCCTGCATCCCTCAGCAGTCCCACATTTTCCTGCTCCTTCTGACTGACCAGTTTTGTACTGTTGCACAGCAGGACAATGATGGAAGAGTTCTCACCCTGGCAGCTGTCATAGCTCTCACCAAGGTGACTGCCACCAACCTGGCTGTTCCACACTGCCCAAAGAAGGGCAGAAGAAGACAGACACCCTCACCCATCTTGGCTGGATGGGGGTAAGAGAGTGCTCCCAAGGGGTCCTAAGTGGAAAGATAAAAGTATCCTGTATATGACCAATAGGTTGCCAGAAACCCATCCATGCTGGGAATACAGACAGAAATCTGAGTTCACCTTAGAAGACAATAAATGTCTTCTGGGAAAAGAACCAGCAATCAACCCATTGATCTAACCGAGGCTTAAACAACCATAATTCAGCAAACTATTAAGACACCTATCTAGTTGTCCACTTAATAGAACTACCCTGGAAAATACCCATTCACTGAAGTTGAATAAGAATGAGTGCATTATAACTTACATTACTGCCAGTCGACAGATGGAGCAAGCTAAGATGAAACCCTGGCCATTATAATATAGTGATCT
>NC_087474.1:102700271-102735271 GCF_036417665.1 Passer domesticus | reverse complement strand
TTTGATTCACCCTATTCTAGGATTTTAAACTGTGATGTAAATTAGTCAGAAACCAGTCTTTCTTCCATTTTCTCTTTTCAAAATGTAATACAGTTAAATGACAGAGATTAATTACTAAAGTAATTACTGTTGGAAAGCAAAAGGACAGTTGTATGAGACAGTCTCTCTCATGATGACCAAGTCTTTCTTGACAATTATGCTTAATTCCAACAATGATTATTCTGTGTGGCAAAATCTATCAGCACAAGGGCACACAAGCATTGATGCATTCTCACTCACTAGGAAATATGAGAATGAGGTAATTATATTTGACTGCAACTCAGACATTTTCATTCCCAGGGGCATCTGTAGGACCTTTTTTGGAGGGATACATATTATCTCCTCCCTTCCTTCTACTGAGTACCCCATTTATTCCACTTCTGCTGCTCCTTCAGTCAAACTTGCATAAAATTAGCCCCTTCTTATGTCGACTACAACTCCTTGCTTTCATGTACTTACACACAGACCACGTACACGAACTTAGACACAGAACACATGCAGACTCATACACATATGAAAATTCCTGTCTACATCTCTCAGTGTTTATGGGATATGAGACTCAGCTGCATTGTTTCTAGCCAAAACAAGAGGTTGCATTTTCAAATCCCCAAAGATCTTGCTCTATTCACTAAATAGAGCAAACAAACAGTTATTTGGTAAAAAAGACTAAGAAACTATACAAGTAATTACTGATTGATGTAACTTTTTCACAGTACCCAAGTTCCTAAACTCACTGTAAATTAATTGCAATCACTTCTGAGGGCAAGATATTGTATGACATTCATATGGTTGATGATATCTCTTTCAAATAGCTTGGCTAAAATTTGCCGAGTGGTTTCTTCCCTATAAAAAACACCCAGCTACCATCTCATTAGTCAGTGCTGAAATCCTTTACCCACAGTACTAGATGCCACCAATATGTCACCAGAGGCAGAGGATGTTATAGTCTTAAAACGAGCAGTTCATTCTAAGTACTGATAGAAGAAAAATGAATGTACCCTACCACGCTTTCCTTTATTTCTGTGAGTTTCTGTCCTAACCAGACACAGCTGCACTTTAATAATCTTTGAAGTAAAAGCTTTTCTTCCTAAGACCGTGTGTACCTAATTGTGTGTGTGTGTGCGTGCATGTGCGTGTGTGTGGGAGAGAGAGAGGGAGAGAAGAGGCTTCAGGCTCTAGTGCTTCCTTCCAGGTGTCTTCGTCTGCATGATTTCATCTGTGAACCATAATCAACTTCCTTAATGAAATACGTAATTAACATATTATAATTGTGGTAAAGATGATTTTGACAGAAATCATTTTCCATATCTAATACTATGCTAATTTAATCTGTTCCTCACTCCCCGACATGACCTTTAGTGATTAAGTTTCATGGCAGAATTGTTGGGTTTTTTTTTTTTTTTGTGATGGATTGATTTATCCACAGCAGTTGATACCCCTCTACTTCCATGGCTGTCATTTTTCTCTGTGTCTCTGCTACAAGAGAGAAACATGGTGATGAGTGGATATATAGGGAAAGGAACTGAGGACTCACTCTGAGGTTTTGTTCTGAACAGGATTCTATAAGACGATTATGAAAAGATTTAAGACAGGGGGTGATTAGATTGGCTACTGACATAACAAATTCTCCCTCTGGTAAAAATATCTATAACATATCCCAGCAGACAAAAGAAGGTACAACTTGGTAGGCACGAGGGAATGGAAAAAGCTACATTAGATGGTGTTTGTACATAACTAGAATGTTTACAGCCATTTAAATTTTAACTCTCTTTCCACCTTCAGCTACACTGAGATGCAATCTCCAGGAGCCATTTTAAAATGAAAGTCATGTCAGTGGTGCTGTAGAGAAGATTTTGGTAGCACATTGCTGCCTTCTGTCAAGGAGGCAATTTTCTGGTTGGCTCCTGAGAGCTGACACTTAGGGAATGCTGGAGGACTGAGCAAGTTTATCAGGCCCAGGTCGAAAACTGATTCTAGACAGAATATTAGACTCCCAGTTTGCTTCCCTACTGAGATGATTTACTTCAGATGACAACAGGCAGAAAATAAAGAGGACCTCCGTTCGTCATGGGCACCCCCCAATTCTTTTTTCTGTAGAAGGGAAATGAGAGCTTTTCAGCGAACTACCTCAATCCTTGTGAAAAATCTGGGATCCATTTGTTCTGAGATATGGAGCCTATTTATTTTTTATGTGAAGGAGACAGACTGTGGATAATAATACAGAAGGTAAAGCTGGAATACTCATTTTCATGCCACTGCAGTATTGCTCCTGAGAATACATTTGCTGGTGTTTGGGCCAGCCTGCTTTGTAACTATCACAGGTGATTTGCCTTATATTAGGGTGCAACTGAATGGATCCTATTGACAAGAAGTCTGAACCATCTTGAATTATTCTTTGTCTTCTGGGCATAAATATTACCTTCAGCAATTAGTAGGTGGTTGTCATGCTAACCTCTCTTCCACCTCCATTTACTCATGTCGTTGGCAGCCTTTGGTTTCCTTTACTGTTAAATTTCTCTAGCAGAATTTCCCCCCAAGATTCAGGATGCCCCTGGTAATGATGTGCACGAAGCTGAACAAATTATTTTAAATAAAAGTTTGTATCAGTGCACACAAAATGGGGCTTTTACCTCCATACACCCCCACCGCCCCACAACATAACCCTCACCCCCCACCCCCAATAGGCTGACCAAAATCACAACCATGCTTTTACAGTGGTGTATGATACACATTTTTGTGGTATCATTTTGTTCATTACATGTCACCTTTTGACATTATCACTCTCACTTTTCAAATTTCTTCTTTTGCTTGGGTATCTGCTTCACTCTTTGGATTATCTCCTGTACTCCACTTGGACATGAGTTTCAAAATTTATCTCATTTGCATAATCCTGAAGGTTTGTGGTTTTTATTAATTTTTAGTCCAATCCTTATTTCTAACAGTTGTCCAGCTACATTACAAATTATAGCATGATCTGTGCATGATCAGTATTCTTAAACCTAATTAGATATGTTCAATTACACAAATGAAAAAGAAATCCAACAGTTGATGAATATGATGATGTTTATCTTAATGCAGCATTATTTGAGCAAAAATTTCCTTGCTCAGTCTTGGAAAAGATCCTGTAAAGTTAATTTTATTATATAAAAATATGCATGCATTTTTAATAGATCTTGGAATGTTAAGCACCAGAACAAGGAAGGGTGTACAAGGAAGAATAACAAGGGAAATCAAAGGCTTCTGTATCTGGAAATTTAGACTAGGACTCTTCACCTCATAAAAGAGGTGAGGCAGAAGCATCTCAATTAATTTTTGTCACTGGTGATGATCAAATCAGTTCCCAATGGGACTAGGAAAAACAAGCAAACAACCAACCAAACAACAACAACAAAAACACCAAGAAACATCAGGCCTACTAGGTATGAAGACACGGGTTCTGGTTGAGATGGACTGGTTTCAGAAAAGTACCATGGTAAAACAAAGGCAGTCTTTTGTATTTTTCTTGTTCTTATAAGTTTTACCTGTGAATCAGATATTTTCCTAGTTTTCAATATAATGATACATTATTTCAGACCTTGTACTCATATGATAGCAATACAAAGTTTGAAAACATGATCATAATATCATACTTACTTTAAAAATAGTAAAATCAATTCAGGAGTTGCCAATTTCCTTTAAAATATGAAGGTTGGTAACTGTCAAAATTATCAATTTTTATGTCTACAGAGTTATCAATGCACATTTTTTAATTAAGGAATAAGTTGGATATTAACAACTCCCACTGTTTATGCTACATCTGGATTTTGATCCTTAAATTTTTCCTGTGACCTGGGTCTGCAGTGTCTCATCTCCACTCACCTCACAGAGCACTTGTACAGTAAGAACTTGACAGTGTGGCAGATCAAGTGTGAGCAACTTTTGGCTGATCTGTGTGGCAGAGCTTGTATCTCAGCCACCTGTGCAATACTCCTGCCTGTAATTAGTGCATTTAAGTCTCTTTATTTCATTAGCACAGAAGTCAGATATACGCTTACGTAAGGGAACACACTCTTTCCATTAACATAGACTAAAAGCATGATATTAAATGAAATATTTTAATGTAAATATTTCCCCTGAAATACTTTACAGAAAAAAAAAAATAATGGCACTGGAAAAACCCCTTTATTTGTGAGTTCAGTATTATCAAAGAAGCTGAGAACTGCAGTTTTGGGCCCTGTCTTCAACCAGTACATATCAACATTGGTTTTGCTTTGGTTTACACAAGTAAACCGTGACCAGTCCCAGTTTAACCCAATCTTATTTACAGACCACATTCAGGAGTGAAAAATAAAAAGACAAATCTCTTAGAAGCTATTGCTAATGTGATTCAGTACTGTGACTCTTTGTTCTGTAACTTTGCAAATAAAATCATCACTTTTTAATTAACTTACACTGTGCTTTACTAGGTGAATGCATTTTCTTTAACTTCGAAGTAATAGTCTGAGCAGGGAGGAAAAATTTCCTTTTGTTGAAGTCCAAAGTATAGCTAACTTAGCTCACAACGGGTAAAGACCTGAAGGGCACAGGAAGCAGAATTTTCCGTTGGGTTGTGAATATGCATACCTAGTATAATTTCCAGCTCTGGTTTCCCCAAGGATATTGTTGTGTATGTTTTGCCCTTTTTAGTTAGAAAGGGATTCTTCCCACAGCGTGATTTTTAACATATTCACATATCGCCATGAACATCTTTGGATTGCTTGGCAGGTCCCCAAAAGTTCATGTGGTCATAGAAGCTTCGGTCAGGATTCTTCACAGACTCTTGAGATGCAAGGCAATTTGTACATTTGGCATCCCATGATGTCCATCCAATAGCTCAGTCCTAGCCAAGAAAATTAAATCTAAAATCAGTAATGTGGAACTGTGTTATATATATGAGCAGTGTGTCATGATTTTTCTGTCTTGAAAAGGCACTGTGGTGAGTCACTAGAGTTACATGGTGTCTCTAAGTGGCCTTTATGAAGCAAGTAAGCAGGTTCTGAGGGAGTCATGGTTGCTATAAAATGAGTTTGAAAAGGAAATACAATAGTGGAAGTTGTGGATTAGATTCTAAAAAGTTAGGTATCTAACATCTTGAGGTATCTGTCTGGCCCCAGATGCCTGTGATTCTTCTGAATTTGTCAGAAAGAGGAGGAGGGAAATGAAGGGATATTTAAAGATGTCAGCACAGGGATGTTGCCAAGTTGGTCTGGGTTTGTAATGGGCTTCTTCATACCTCTTTCACCTTAGGGATTTTTAAATTTATTTGTTTTAAACTATATTGCACTGCTCTGTTTCTTGCTCTCATCAACTCATGTAACATAGCTTGCTATAGCATAACAAAATGTTAAGCAGTGAAATACTGAACAAAATAATTTTATTCTCCTCTCTTCTCTTCCCTTCCCCTGCCAAAATAACATAGGTGAGAGCCAGGTAGAAGATGCTAATCTGGGAATAAATAGGTGCCTCCATGATGAAGCAATGCAAAATAGCTATTTTATTACAACTTTAGGCCATTCATTAAAATTAATCTGCCAGTGAGAATGGAGGATTGACTACAATTTTTATCAGACCTTACAGGGAGGAAAAACACAGTTTGTGTCATAATACAAATTTTCCAGCGTACCCAGAGACATGAATTCTGTAGCCATTATGTGTGCCTGGCTGTAGGGTAACATTTAAATATCAGTTCCATATGACTAGAGATGTGTCAATAATTGTAAAGATAGAGATGTGTCAAGAAGCAGTTGGCTGAATCAGCTAACTGCAATATTTGCTGATTCTTCCAGCCGCATACAGTCACCAAACCACTTCCATTCAACACTTCAATTTTGTTGGTGTACTGATAAATTGACAACACATATGGTACTGCATCTAATTTGGAGATGAATTGTATTCATTTTCATTCCAGCTCAAACGCCATGCAAAATAACAATATCGTGCTTAAGCAGAGCAGCCCAATTACACCAAGGAACAAATACTGATTTTCAGGATGCTTCTCAACTTGCTATGTGATTTTTTCCATGGGCAGCTGCACCAATATACCTCCAGGAACAACTTCTTTTAAATTAAAAATCCTGGGATTAAACCCAGTTTAACTGAGGGTAAAAATGTAACTGCTGCCTGCATATCTGGCATATTCAAATATAGTTTAAAGGATCAAAAAGAATACAAGACTATCCACAGAGTCTGATTTGGGTTTACTGCAATTTCAATTATTAGGGTCAGAATAGTTTCAAAGAGTTCATTTACTTTTCCATTGCTGGGATCCTGAAAGATGAATGATATTCACTCTTTTCTGATTAATTTTTCTTCCCGACTTGAATTCACGATCACTCTACATTTCACTGAGGCTTTGCACACCGTTGAAAAGGAGAGATTAAACAAAGAAAAGGATTTCTAGAACTGTTTGAGAAACCACCAGACTGTTCCTGTTCCTTGTGTCCACAGGCACGTCTTGTGATATCAAGGCTGGGTGAACTGGGCCTGGGAACCAGGACCACAGGAAGAACAGAGAGCATCCACTCTCCCACTGATGGCTTGAGGACTTGTCCTGGAATTCACCAAACCTTCACTCCTGTACTTGTCCTCCAGCCCTTGCATGGTTTGAGAAGATTTGGCAGAAAAGAAAAATGACTGATTGCCATCAATCAGCCTTAAGAAGGTTGGTTTGGGCATTTCATGAGGAATCTAACTCAATTCAGTGTATTCCCATTAAGAAAACTCTTTGCATTTTGAGGCCCAAATCCAAATATAATGGATTTACATTGTCTTTGTGCCTTTGTAACTTTCTACCTTTGGCTGACCAACTTATAAATTTATGTAGTGCCAGTCAATGAAATCAAAAGCAATTTTATCAACATAATTTTAAACCCAGATGGAAAACATACAAGATATTTATAATATTGTGGTGTTCAAAAGACAAAGATAAACCTCCTGTTGTCCTACCTCTTCTGTTGTCATAAATGGGAGAGTCATGTTTCATTTTTCATATGATAACTTTTTCAATTTTATAGTGACTAATAGCATCAGAAAGCAACATTTTGCTCATTAGACATATGCATAATTAATAATCAATTCTTCCTTTACTAAATGTGCTTACTGGAAATATTTGTAAGCAAAACCACAACAGAGCTCCATATTCTCTGCTATTTCCAACTAAATAAGAGGGACATCCTTAATGGGGTTTCAATTTAAATGAAAGTATCATCCTCCTTCTCAAAAAAAAAAAAAATCTTAATCTTGAGTATTAAAAATTGCCAAAATCCAGAAATTACTCTATATGCCCTGTTAGATTTCCTCTGACATGCCCTCACCTTTCCCAAATGTCCTAATGGTTTCTACTATTTACAGAAAATCAGGTATTTCAGTGTCACTGTTGTGAGGAGGGGTGATTCCCACAGTTTGAGGATTAGTAGACAGGAGACTATCAGCATTTTACTTTGTTAGAGTCTGACACATGCTTGGTATGTTTTCCCAATGAGGTATTTCTCTGTCTGAGGAAAACCATTTCACCACCAGTCAACCCTCCTGAAGAAATATAAAAAAGACAACTTACAAATCTCACAATTACATGCTATACCAATAGTTTGCTTTTTAATTTGATAAGGTAAAATGATGATAAGGAATCCTTACTTTTCCTGGTCACTCTTTTTACCTATTTGCCTGTCTACATGTGTGGCCTTGGACAGGTATGTGACTCTTCTGTTTAACAAAGAAGACTCCCATCTAGTGAAGAACCTCCTGTAAAACAGATCTTCTGCTGGAAGTTCCTCCCATCTCATCTCAGATCTTGGACTAGAAGAAAAAATGATAAATAAATGCTTGGGAACAAATGTAACAGTCCAGATGCAGAGCTGAAGGCCTTTGTCTGGTGCTGAAGATGTGCACTTTTTAAAACAATGCCACAATCTACTTGCTGACTTCCAATTTCAAAGACATCTTTTAATTTCTGTTTTATTGTGTATTGAGGCTGACTTATACAGATACTTGCCCAACATGGAATATTTTTCCCATGTATACCACCTTAAGTATGTTGGGTTTAGATTTTTCCTTCTTAAAAATAAAATCCAATAATAATAACAGGGTCTTTTCTTTCATCGTATTGGAAAGTTTATGTATTCTTATCCCCTCCTCCACAAGTCCTTCAGGGATTATTTAATTATGGTCTTGTAGAAAGCTGTGCTGTATGGGATTTGGGTTTATGGGAAGTTCAGTTTTGCCTTTTCTTTACTTTTATTTCTGCTGAGGGTCTCTTATGCAACATTTGACTGTTTTATTTTTATGATTTAAAGCAATAAATTGTGTTTTAGAGAAAGAAAGGAGACAAGGTCTTTTTTGAATTTGCCTTTGTATTTCCTAGAGTACAGAATGCAAGCAGTAATTTCTGGCTGTAACTTATATATATATTTTTGAGGGGGTGGAGGAAGGAAATTACTACCTACTTTTTATATACATATATATTTTTTAACAAAGCAATAGGGATTTATATAGGCACAATTGTTTAGAAAGTCCCAGAAGAATAATTCTGAGATGATGTGAAGTTATACACAAATGCAAGTCTTTCAAAAAGTCCACATGGCCTACAGTCTTCAGATTTTAAACAGCTCCTGACTGTTATACACATTAAAAAAATGTTTGGAAAAATGACATATTTTTATTACTTTTATTTGACAATCTAATTGAGTCCCCGACCATGCATATATCAAAAAGCCGTTATCAGCAGTGGCTTAATGCAGGGAAGGGGCACCCATCCTCCCCATCTCTTTTGCTTAGCCCCAGGGCTTGGCTTCTTCATGCGAAAGGTGTCTAAAGACAGAGAGAAATCTCACCACACTGAATATAGAGAGAAAACAAATCTTTTCCCACCCACCACCACAACAAAAATATTCTCTGCTATTCAGCGAAGCAATTTAGAATTATGAGCTGCCTTTGACAAACACAGCCCATAAGGACTTTGTCACATAAATCACACACTGTGTGACCCTAAGACATTTTTTCTATTATTTAATATTTAACAAAGGATTTGCACAATGGTGACACCATGCCAATCTTAAACCCATTTAAATCTTTAACCAGCAAGTTTTTGATAATGGGTGAGAAGGTGGAATAGCGTCTGCCGAGCAACGTTTGTTTTTCACCAAACAGATGCAATTTGAATGCTTCTGTTTTCTCTAAGAATTGTTAACCATCTAAGCATGGTGGTAGTAGTAGGTGATTTACATACCAACCAAAATCAAATTGTTACAAGCCAAATAGATGAAGGTTTTTTTCTACTTCTAGAACTAGATTATAATTCATATGAACGACTGAATGGGTGAAGATAAAACAAAAACCAACCTGAGCCTCTGAACAGAAACTGAACATAGCTAAAGCAAGCCTTTTCATATGCAGACTAGTTCCTCTCATAGCAGAGAAGTTCATTTTTGGGTCACATATTGCCCTTAAACAACTGGGTTAGTTAAGGTCAGTCAGTCTGTGTCCACTGACTGATGAAAGCATCCTGATTGCTGCAGTAAGAAATATTTCTAGCACCATACATCATGTCATTTGTACCCAGAACAATTTGGATGAATCCTCAACTCTATGCACTCTCCAAAAGCAGGAAAGGTCAAAAGTTTTCTTCTTGCTACAGGATACTCTGCTACTATATGTACATCAAATTAGATTGCACATACGACAAGCTATCGAGATGACTTGTGTACTCCTTTTATTTGACACATATTAAACAGCATACAGCATGCAGAGGGCTGATAGATCCTGCGGCCAAAAACGAAGTTTAGATTCAGTTTTTCTTTTTAAGTACAGATAAGTTGGGGGGGAGGGGGACAGTGTTGTTTGTTTTGGGTTCAGTGCAGTAGCAGTTCTGTAACGTGAAGGAAAATATCATTGCTGCATTTGGAAACAAATTTCTGTTACGCTGACAAGGTGAAAAGAAATTTCAAGTTGAACAAAACTATTTGCCTTTATGAAACCAAAAGCTTTAAATGGTGTTTATTTTTTAAGATACTCATGTTCAATGTAAAATACAACTTAAGTTTTAAATAACATTGAGGAAAAAATGTTGCTGAAAAATAATTTTCTCAAAGCATACAATGGTTTATTTATGAAAACACAAACATATTTTTCTGTCTAAAATGTTTTCAATTTTTTTTAATAAATCAATGAAATTTCTAAAATTGGCAAAATACAAATAAATGAAAACTTGTGTTTTTATTGAGTTGTCTTCTATGTAGTAGTTTAGAAAATACAGTTGTTTAATAAGAAAAATTCTCTGATTACCTTTCTATGTAAAAGAACCCATAGATAAAGCTGCGTTTGGGGAAGCAATAGAACATCTGGATTTAAAAGCTAAAAAAAAAATCTTTTCATGAAAATGCTAATGACAGCCTTTTTTTTCCCCTTTTCTTTTAAATTGACAACATTTTACTAAGTAGGTTTTAGAAGTTTGTATTTGATTCTGGCTGGCTGGCTGTATTTGCATGAAGCAACATGTTAAACCTGAATTGCCTTGCTATTTTCAAGGGGATGTTAAGTTACCATAAAGCTGGAGTAATGAAGAAAAATCCTTAATAAACAATTTTCTGTGTTTTTAAAATAGCTGTTCAATCCTGATCCTGCTGTTTTATGTTGATATTACATAATAAAACAACTAAAAAGCTGGATTAACCTGCTTCTCATAGATTCTCTCAACACTGAGCTGTCTAAATTGGCATAAAGCCACTTAGAAAGCTTTCCTCCTGCCCAACAACAGGGAAGTTAGGAAAGTACATAATTCTTTTTCTAAAAACTAAATCCCAAAACATTTTGTTCAACATTTAAATAGTCCTGCATTATATCCTCAATTTGCAGTTTGGGATTAATTGGTTATCTGGATACACCATGTTTTTCATTACTGACAATGTTACTGCCTTTGGATGATAAACTTTTCACAGAATGTTGGTCAGGTAGATCTTAATCAGGTCCCTTTTGGCTTTACACAAGGTAAATTTTTGCTATCAATGACATCAAAGGCAAAACACCTCTAACTTCAATCAGAGTAGGATTTTTAACATCCCAGCCTCTGAATCAAAGAGAAATACACTCTCATAACGAAACAACCTTTGCAGGCAAGTAACTAGGCTGGTGTTTCTTATGTTATTACTTAGTCATTAAATTCCAACTTTTCAAGTGTATTCTAAGTTGCTTTTCTTTTCCTTATTATCTTTTATATGGTTCAGCTTGTAAAACACATTATTTCCTTTTTGTTCTTATAATAGTTAATATGGTTTTATTTTAATGACTCAGGAAATACAATATTTTTCCCTCTTCTGACATGATCTGATAATAAGATTTTTCACATCTGTGCAAAAAATGTGTGGGTCTATCTGTTTATTCCAGATATAAGTGCCATATATATATAAGGAAAATAACTGAAAAATTACAAACCAGTGTCTGTGCCTTGCCCAAAGACCTAGGATCATCCTGGGAACACTAGTCCCTAGTGAATAAAGGCTTCCATAAAATTCTGGTCAATAAGTGTTTAATACAGATATTGATGAAGTTTTATAGGGTCTTGATTCATAAATGACTAGGACTAGAAGTATTGAATTCTATTCATGATTTGCATGCTAAATCACCTTGCAAATTTATGGCACTTATCTGAGATGAAAGTTAAAAAGTTAAGTGTTGGGCTTTCACTGCTCAGGAAAGTAACGGATTAAGTACCAAACCAAACAGAACTATAAAGGGGATTTATGTTACTCAGAACATCTTGTCTAATTGAAAAATAAATATTTATGCCAAACTGTAGGAATGAATGTGTTTATGCTTTCAATTTATTTTTTCAGCAGCATGATTCTCAGCATTCTGGCAGTATCTTGTTATGGAGCTCTGTGATTCTGGAGGTGATGCCTGCAGACACTGAGAAATATGTGTGGGCAATAAGTATGCCTTAGATAAGTTATCTGCACTGTGTGACACTCTTGGAGCATTTCATGTAAGGACATATTCAGATCAGCCACCATAGATACCTTACTTAATCACAGGCATTACTAAGAATCCTTCTACGAAGAGGGAAGTTCAGATTGCTGAACTTTTGGGTTTACCAATTCAGGTTCCCTGTCCAGCAGTGAAGGAGTTAAAAGGACTTGTTTGTCATTGTGTCTAGCTTAAAGACTAGAACTATCCTGAAAACACCATATACTTAGGAAGATGGTAAGCCTACCTGTATTGATTTTGAGTCACATAGATTTGAGAATATGTTTTTGGAGCAGTTCTTGATGTCTGCCCTGAAGAAAGTTCATCTCAGTACAAAAGCATGAGCTTCTCTCCAGAATGTCCTTTGCTGTGGGGATGATTCTGAATCATCTGGACCAGTTTTAGTTTCTTCATTACATTCACATACACCTTGTCATCTAAAATTCATTGCACAAGAAAATAATAATACAAAACTAGGACTCTGTTCTAGACAAAGATTGCAATTTAATTGTTCAAGATGTGTATGATACTAGATGAGACCAGAGAGCAGCTAACATCCATGACCTGGAAAATGTGGCACTAGAATGGTATGCTGGCTTTATCTCAGGTATAGTTAGTTTTCTTCCCTGTAGCTGGTGTGGGGCTGTGTTTTATATTTGTGCTGAATACAGAGGTGATAACACAGAGATGCTTTTGTTATTGCTGAGCAGGTCTTTCACAGAGCCAAGGCCTCTTCCACTTTTCATACTGCCCCACTGGCAAGGACTTTGAGGGAGGTTGTGAGGAGACACAGCCGGGACAGGTGACCCAAACTGACCAAAGGGATATTCCAGACCATGTGGCATCACACTACCTATATAAAGTAGGGGGAAGAAGGAAGGGAGGGGGGGGGGCATTTGGAGATTTGGAGTTTGGAGTGATGGTGTTCGTCTTTCCAAGTCACCATTACTTGTGATGGGGCCCTGCTCTTCTGGAGATGGCTGAACAGCTTCCTTCCCATGGGAAGAAGTGAGTTAATTCCTTTTTTTGCTTTGGTTTGTGTGTGCAGCTTTTGCTTTTCCTATTAAACTGTCTTTCTCTTAATCCGTGAATTTTCTGTCTTTTACTCTTCCAATTCTTCCCCTGATCCCACTGGTGGTGGAGTGAACGAGCAGGTACATAGGGCTTGGCTGCTTTCTGGGGTTAAACTATGACAAATGGTTAGACACAAAGTGTTTACCTCGGATTTATGAAGGAACCAAAAGAACAAAATTCACTTATACTATTTATCTCTCCAGATTTCACTCACTGGAAAGTTTCTCACATGGTGGACAACCATATTGCAAACAGATAACAAGAGACAGGTGGGCCAAAGAACAAAAGAAAGCTAATGCATCCAGCGTAAATCATGACTGCAAACACATTTGGAAATCTTGTTATTGATCTTCACAAGAAAAGGATATGAATGCCTGCACGTGTACACATGCATTTGCAAACTTTAACCCACCTGCTGACAAGAGACTGCTCTGACAGCTGTTCATCCAGTTGGAGTGTGGTTTGTACATGGTTACAAAAGATAAGAGCCTGACAATTTGATAGATGGCCCCTTTTTATTTTTTAGAAGAGGAAGGATACACTGTTATGGAATGTGGTCTCTTTTATTCCACAAACTTGAAAGGATAGTATCAGAAATGCTCAAAGGATGCAGAATTATGCAATTACACACCTACAATTCAAAACACATATACTCCAATAATGCAAACTGACTACAATGTGCTTAGGAAGAAAAGCAAGATTTCCACCCTGGGCAACATTATATGTGACTACTTAATTAAACAACATTTTCGTTAGCACTGACAAACCAGAACGGAAAGCAGCTATGTCTGTTGTCCAACCAAGCCTTTGTTCTGTTTTTAAGCCCTGTGGCAAATAACTCAATATGTGTACTATTACCACTATTACCAGTACAGAGGTGTTGTTAATCCTTACTTTCATATAAATCTCTACCTTTTCTATAGCTGAGGTGGGGAAGGCAGGGTTATATATGGCTGAAGTGACTCAGAATATTAGGGTCACTTCCTATATTTGAAGTTCTGACTTTTTTTATTCTAAAGGAAACTTGATCTTTGATAAAATCAAGTGTATTAAACAGGAGTGGCAAGTTATAGTCAATTCTGCCATGGATAGACGTACATCAATATCCTCATACTAACTCCTGTGTAGTTTATACCAATTTCCAAAGCTGATTTTAACAGTGTGGTGTTGTATACTATAACATCAAAATCTGTTCCCTAGGCTTGATTTCTTCATCATTGAAAGAAGTTTCCTTCCTCCTGCAGTAGCTTTTCTGCTTAGTTTGTGGACAGAAACACTTACACGTTGGTATGCAGTAAAGTGTTCTAAAGCTCTTTGGAGGCTCCATCAATCACAGCAACACAGGAATTAACACATTTGATTTGTGGTGTTGGGTTTCTAGTTATTCATATTACTAGCTAAAGCCTAGATACTACAAATCTTCAGTCTTCCAATTAGTCTTTAGCTATTGAAACAAGTGAGATTTTTTGTATGGGTAGAGTCAATTTACATGAATCAAAGTTTTTGATATTGGCCTTTTGGTTTTATTTGCTCTTTCAAATACTTACTTCAGTACAGCAATATTTAAGTATATAATTTCAAGATCCTCTATGGATTGAAACAGCTGACAATGAAAAAAGAAAAAATGCTTCATATATCTTGGACACTGCCTTTCATCTAAACTCACAGTACCAGTATAATTTCTGATTTGAAAGTTTACATGTTCTGATCCCATGTGGGGGCTGGACAGGTGTTCCCAACCTCCTCTCTTCTCTCCCCCTCCCCTTTTTTACCACTACATACACACACATCACTTCCCTTCCCCAGCAAGAGGGAAACCCAAAAACTCCAGAACAAAAAATAAACAACACAAGGCAGGCCATTTGTCCAGCATGGACAATTAGGAAGCAGACCCTCCAGTGTGTCACTGTAAACAATCCCTTGGGAACATCCTTTTTCTTCTTCCGCTGCTTTGAGGCCCCTGTCTTGATCTGTCTTCTAAACATAATTGCCATAAATTCAGTAAGAAAAGGGATGTTACCCTGCCAGTCATGCTGACAATAACAACAGAGAGCAGCACAAGCTGTTCCTTAGAAGGTGTGGAGCATTGTATTCCATACTCATAAACTCAAGACACTCTAACCCACAAACTTAGTGCTTCAAAAACCTGGAACACTTGAAGTCTTAGCCATCTTCTAACATACTAAATAAGGTCTTCCCATTTGCATTACTAACAGCTGAGCTAACTTCTTAAATGTAGTTAAATGTTATTATTCATTATACAGAGAAATTTAACTTTTGCTGCCTAGAGAACCTTTATATTTATGACTTTGAGGAGAGAATTACTTGATTTCATCAGTTATTATCCACTAGCATAGTCTTCACATTCTACTAGTGTTCCAGGTTTATTATATTGACCTCATTTCCACAGCCACTGAAATTTAACTTCTGTATTTATATTTCACAGATATTTTCTATAATTTAAAAACTTACAGCTTCAGTATGAGAGCAGTAAGAATCACACAGTAAACTTTGCACCCAGATGATCATCAGTGTTTTCAGCTTTAGGACACAAGAGGAGACAACCTGAATAAAATCTGATTAAAATTATAAAAGTGGTCAGACAGAAAAATGAGGGAGAAGAACAGGATTTTTATTATTAAAATAATGGAAATATTTCCTTCATGAAGCACCAGAATTTCTTCAGTTGTGACCCACAGAGCTTTTAGAACAGCATGCAGAAAGGGAATTTGCTAAAATGTTGGGTTTTCCTCTGCTGTAAAGAAATAAAAGGAAGAAGTGATTGTCTTGATCATGTTGGCAGTTACTCTGAAGGACTGCTAAGGTCAGGTAGAGAAAAAATTTGTGCACATAGCTCAGTAAAACAATTTCCCCATTAAATACTAGTATGGACAGAAAGACAAATTAAAGACACAAACCAACTGCTTCTCATAATGGTTGAGCAGAGACGGTACAGGAAGGTCCAGTCTGTGAATCTGGCCATTCAAGCTGAACAGTTCTGCAAGTCAGTAGAAGCATGACGCAGTATGTAAGTATTGAATATTAAAACTACAGATAAAGAAAAAGGCAGTTTATTCATACGAAATACATTTTGTAAATGTAGCAATTCACACCTTGGTGGTGGCGTGTACCTGAAAATGAGGCTTCTCTCTCTACATATATGTCATTTTCTCATCATGCATTTGCTTTCTCTTCATTGCATTCTGGGAATTCCCAATCCTTAGTCTTAATCAGGGCAGCAAGCTTGTCTAAGCATTTTAAAAGCCACTTTAACAGTAAATAGCCTGCATGAAAAGCTTCAAAACTGTGATTCAAAATAGATGCCATCAAGAAAAGAAAGACAAGATTGTAACAAGAAATAATTGTAGATTCAGTATGAGAACCTGGCAGATCTTTACTGTCTGCATAGGTACACAATCTGCCAAAATGCAGTGCTTGAGCAGTAGAGATATCTCATTGCAGCTGCTGAGGCATGGGCCCAAGCCATACTCTGGTTTCATACCCAAAGATGTCCACAGGCAGCTTAGATGAAAGTATTTGGCCTCTAATCCTAGAAATGAATACTGCCCAGAAGACCCACTTCTGTGACCTCATTTATGGGCCACTGTTGGAGAACCTGTTTTGGTGACTCATTTACACCGTGGAGGTCAGCACATGTAGTTATACATTCAGTGCCATAAGTCACTACATTCCTGAAAAATTAAATTTATTTATCCCTTTCCTGAAAAGTTTGAACACAGTTCTACTCACCAGATTCATCATGTGCACAGGTCAGATTTTTCAATGCTGTGGAACAATAGATATTACCAGGTACTGAAAAACTGTTCCCACAAACACACACTCCCCCTGAATTTGTAATTTCACTATATTGCAAAGGAGAAAAGTGAAAAATATGAATAAAGGTGATGAGGCAATGATGACACAGTAGGAACAGACAGGGAAAGCACCATCCTCAGCCAGCTCACTGATTTCCTGGCTACTGCTTGGTGCTCCACAGCAGAACAGGAATTGATGTGAAGACACAACGTGCTCTTGGGCACAGAACAGAGGGAAGGTCAGGGGGCTGACAGGAAACTTCACATGGCAGATAGTGAAGGCCTGCTGAGGTTACTTCAGGTTAAGCTGTTGTGGTGAGTTGTGAGGACTGTCCAGTGCTCAGGAGTGCAGTCTCTGTGGAAGTCTACAGGCTGCAGAACTGATTTCTGAGGGGAATGAAATGGAAAGAGCAAACTGACTGCTGAGGATGTTGTGTGTGCCTGTTTGTACACACCCCGTCTTTCTATGCCTTCTCTGCAATGCCAGTTTAGCTGTGGGAAATAGGTCTACTTTAAACCGAGACCAGAGATAAACAGGAGTATAGTTTTTAAAGGTACCATGGAAATGTACTCTGTCCCCTACAGGTCCCAGTGCTAATGTCTCTGGAGATTTTAATGTAAATCTTGCATTATTTCAGTGTTTTGATGTGACCAAAATTAAATACTTTGGAAAGCTTAATTTTGTAGGGGTGAAAAAAAAAATCTGAGATTTGGGCTTGTTTCAATTTGGAGTGACTCCATATGTTAAGTTCTTGGAATTTCCTGTAGGAAATACCATTTTTCAACCAGAGGGTAAGAGGAGGCTCATTGGCAGCAGAGCATGAAGGAGCCTCTGTGTCACCATCTTTGTTTTAGTTATTCTTCAGACAAATTGAAGTTTGCCAGGACTGTAAGTAAGACGACCCATTTATTTCATACAAACCACAGACTTCCAGGTGTTGTGGCTTTCAGTCATTACCAATCTTCCTATTTACAAAGGCACAAGGCAATCTCTAGTATACACCAATCTATCTCATGTACAGCTCCACAAAATTCTCACAGATAAACCTGAAAATACTATCTTTTCTGTTTGTCTTTATTCCTTAAAAGCAGAATAGCTGTTTTTCATTTTGGTCAAACCCTAGAACTGATTCACAGGTAAATTGAGATTATTCCAAGAATGCCAAGTAAGCACAAAGGTCATTTAATAGATTAATGAGCAGTTTGTAAGGAAAATGGGGAAGTCTTTATTTAGGATTAACCTTACCCAGGCTGATGCTGGTGACATGTTGCATTCTTGAGGTCCTTTGGGATGACGGCACTGAGCAACTGGAACAATTATATGCAGTGGAAATATGTGCTTTACACATAGATTGGCAGATACTGTACTCTCATGTCTGAATATATTTCTCCATACTGGTTCAGCTCATAACTTACTATGATCATTTTTTTATTCCTTCTTGCTAGCATATGTCTGCTTTTATCTCATCCATTACTGGCACATGTATCCTCACAACATTATACCACAGCGGCCATTTTAGTATAACAGATGGGCAAGAGGATTATTTGTCTTGATACTTCATTCAGAAACCACGTTTTGTTTATATTTTGTATTGACATTAAAAAGCTTTTCAACCAATGGGGGTTTTCTTTTGAGTTATTTTCATTTTATTTTATTTTTTAGTGATCCAAAAAGGCATAGTCTTTTTTTTTCCACTTCAAGACAGAATGATAGCAGTGCCTGGGGGTTACCCATAGCAGTAAGCTAACTTCTAACACAAATCAAACACAAAGGCTGATGAAGAAGAGATGCAAAATTGCTACTGTAACATTGGAAATAAAACTTAAACATGAGATTCAAAGGCTGCCTGCTTCATAATACAATGGAAAAAAAAAGAAGAAAACCCTATTATGAAAAAAGCTATTGGAAATATTCAAAGCCAGGGAAAGCAAAAAAAAAAGCCAAACTGTCACAAGCTAAAATAGATTTTTCAGATTTATCAGATACAGTTTTTTTAGGTTTTATACTAGAATCAAACAGGCAGAAAAAGCAGAGAATAGCTTACTGCTTTGGGGAGGAATGTTTAGGGTATGGGGCTTCTGACTGCATGTGGTCTGTCTATATTTGATTTGTCTCTTTTCCTTTCTTTGGAGCACTGAAAGTTTATGATTCAGGTACGGATGACCAGGTAAATGCTCTTCATGGTGAGTAGAGCTATTGTCCCTCTTCATTGAAGGTAGGACCTTCTTTGCCCTTGCCTTGTTCAGGTTTTCCCACTTTTAGCAACCCCTGTAAGGCAATAAAGCAAGATTACTGCACTTAACAAGGATCTGCAAAAAGAGGCTCATATTCCTGGAGTTTGTAGTCCTCAGTGAACAGATAAATCAAAGTAAAGTTTTGCTGCCCAAGTAATAGTATGGCTGGAATGTAGCACTGGGAGATTGATACCCCTTAGGTTAAACAACTGACACTAATTGAAAGGGCAAAATCTCAATTGAGATGCACAAGTTTAAAGTCAATATATTGCAGAAACCTCTGATTTGAGGGTTAGATCTGCCAAATTTTCCACCTTCCATACTGGGACTGAAGTCAGGAATTTTATTAACTCTGATCTTGGGTGGTCACTTACAGCAATTTCTATGTAAACTGAAACTTAAACCCCTTTTTGAGTTCAATCAGTTCATGAAAATATCAAGACCGACATTACTGAGAAGTACACTAAAAAATCATTGATAACTGAGATAGTTCCCATTAACAGTGAAAAAGTAAATTCAGGTTCAGATGCCCATCAGAAGAATTTTAGTAGCATCAAGAAAACCTAAAAACATCTGTGTGGAGAATTTAACCCTTCATCTATCAGTGCATAAAGTGTTTCCCCATAAACTTATATGTAAACTAAGGCTGGAAACATGCTAACCTGTACTTTGCACTGCATCATTTCTTCCAAAAGAGAAAAAAAATGTACTTTATTTTTCTCAGAACACCTGAAATAGAGAGTTGAAAAATCAAAACACCTGCATTTATAAATTATACAGAGATTTTTCTTCATGGAAAGTTTTCAACATTCATCTCACAGAGCTCTACTATCTAGAATATACAGTGAATAAAGTTTGTTCACAAAATGTGATAAAGCAGCTAAGTAGGCTGCAGTTTCATTTTCCTGGTGATATTACTATAACAGATAAAAAAAAGCTCTCTCAACATTTTTACATTTTTTCTCATTTCTTTTGTTTAATTTTAGGTCTTTAGTGGGCATCAAAACAAACACATGTGAACCTAAGTATTCGTACTAGTAAACTTTTGAATGTTGCTATTCCCCTGACATACCAATTACTTCTAGAAAGTTTGGGTTATCTAAAAATGTTTCTGTTTGATTCATCTCCTCCCCCAACCTTTTCTGATTTTCTGGATTTCCTGGTTATTCAACTGAGCACAAATTGCTGTTCATACAGATGCACTGCCATGATTTCTGATTTGCAGGCTGTCACTCCCATTAATAACCTACTAGGCTGTCATGCTGTCATTCCTTGTTGCTGCAACGATTTGTTTCAAACATAGGGGCTGATTCATGAAGAATAAAAAAAGCAGTTGTCCTGTTTTACAGGAACCTCAAAATATTTATGCAGAAAATGTGTGAAAAGCACACACACCATTTTTATCCTGAAGTATGTGATTGCTAAATACTCAACTTGTTTTCCTGTGAGAAAAGAGAAAGAATATAGACTCCACTCAATTTTTTTCTATATGAAAACATAATGCTTTTAATAAAATCTTCTCCTTGTAAAATATCTGAAGTTCAGTTCCAGTGCTATGATATGATAAATCCCCAGGATGATGCTCTGGCTTAAAAACTGATATCAAAGCTGATTTTAAGGATTTTTTTTTTTTTCATTTCTCACACTGTCTTTCCCAAAAGTATTAATGGCAGCTATATTAGCAACAAGAAACAAAAGTAAATCAATGCTGTCCCGTCTATTCTTTTTCTTTCCTCATTCAGAAGCACTTGGCCAAATTTTACTCTTGATGACACAGGTGCAGCTTCATTGCCTCTTACAGAGTTGTGCCTTTGGAAAAGATGAAACAACATGACCCATTGGACTTGCTGTTCAATATCCCTCTATACTGTTGGACTGGGAATGGTCAGATAATTTTCGGGTTGGGAAAATGCCGCTGATGAATAAACCAGCACATGCATCCACACAAAGCAGAAAATGAACCGGGACTGAACCAAAACCTGCAGAGGTTTTGACCCATTGGCAGGTGTCCAGGGACTCCCCTGTCCCTGTGGGTTGCAGGCAGACAGCTCTTTGACAGGTGATGCTGGTGACTGAGGGGGAGCAGGGCAGGTCTCCTCCGCTGTGCCTTCTCCCTCGAGCGCTTCCCAGCACATCATGGGCATCACGCCGGGATGTCTGTCTCAGTGGCAGTGGGGCTGGCCAGCCAGCCCCCTCTCGAAACACCTTGTCCCAGCATTTGCCATTCAGCTCACATAACCACAGCGTTTCAAGGAGATGGAGCTGCCAGGAGCTGAGCTCCTGCACTTTTTCTCCTGCCAAGGCCCGACAGTTGGCACATCTCCCAAAGAAACAGGCAGAAGAAGGTTTCTGAAGAAGGAAAAGAAATAGGAGAACAACACAGGATGCTGATGTAAATCAAAACTGGGAGAGAAGATGAATGTAGAGGCTGTTTGATCGCAGCTGCAGTTCTGGCTCCTGGTTTCCCATTTTCCCCCATCATCCCTGAGTTGCTTCTCTGCACCCCAGACCTGCACTTTTAGAGCTGTGCAAAAGTTTCTCCTCCCCTCCTGTTCCTCTCCCCACACTTCCCACTAGGCAGCCTGCTCCTAGTGCTGCCTACATGGCTGATAATGAGTGAACTACTCCAAAATAACTATGTAAAATACTTAAATCATTAATCTCACTTTGTACATCATAATTTAAACCAATATTTTAAAGAGGTAGTCTCCCAGTTACAGCATTACTATCTTCCATAAGGCTTACACATTAACCCACTTGAAAATTTGTCCCTGCCAAACAATATCAGCAGCCAGTCCCAAACCTGTCAATGCCATAGTATTTTCTAAATTGATGCTTAATTAATGAAGTATGATTGCAACAGGTTCTCTCTCTCCTTTTTTAATTTGATCTCCATGGCATTATAGGAACCTAAAGCTTCCACTAGGCATATATTCCTACCGTTTCCTTGTCAGAGGAAATGTATATTCATTTCAGACTTGCGGAGGCAATTACAGTAGCCACCAGTTGCCTACAGCAGCTAATCAAAGTGATAACCTGCAAGTTCTCAACTCCCCACGAGACAGCCCACTTGCCTCCAGCTGATGAATGCCAAAAGAGCAGCATGGGCCTACCAGTAATGACACCATCATCTAAGGCAAGTTTTTAACTAACCCATGGTTTTATAAAGACTCTATTAAGGTCTCATAAAAAGAGGTCTAGATAAAACACTCTAATAAGATTTTTTTTTAAGGGAAATACCAGTGCTGATGTAAATGTCCATTCTAAAATACTAAGCGGGTATTTGCCTACTTGTAACCTTTGCACTTCTCGTGTTCTGAAAAGTGATGAAGCCTTCCCTGAACATTTTCAAGTGTGTGGCTAACCTCAGACTGATGTGCTGTCATGTCCTTGTCCATGTCCAGCCGCACAGTCAGGCACATGTATTGTCTTAAATAAACACACGCTTCCACCAATTTCAAAATAGGCTTAAATATATAGAAGCACCATAGGAAAGTGGGCTATAATGCTGCTGGAAAGCAGTATTCTGAATTTTCAATTTAGGCATTAACTGGTGTTGCCTTTAACTGCAATAAACAAAACAAATTTTAGAAGTAGAAGAAAACAGCATTTATAAATAGCTCCCAATTAATTGCTAACAGAAGGGATTCACCACATTGGTAGGAAACATTTAGATTCTTCTGCATGACCAGTCCCTTGTTTTTGCTGGAATTTTATTATTTGCAACATTGGCATACTTGGCAGTGATATGACCCCTTCCACAATCTGCCACTCTATTAGTGAAAAAGCAGCACTAAAGACACAAACTATATTTTTGCTTTATTCCATCAGCATATTTCAGAGAGTTCAGTGTATAGAAATTTAATGTAAGGAGAATTAAAAGATTTGAAGCCTGTTTCTATTTGTTTCAAAGTGACAGACTTTATAACCAAACAAAACCACAATTTTGTGGTCCCATTAAGATTCTCTAAAAAAACCCAAACCAAATTAAAAAGAAGCCACAGAACCTCCTTCCCCCCGAAATATAAAAGCTCCTCAAATTAAGAAATTCTCTGTAGCTGTGCTGTTACTTTACTCAAGTTCTTAAATATGGGATTTCTCTTTAAGGCTTCTGGCCAGGTTTTGACATTGAATTTCAGGATATTCTAATTAGCTGTGGTCCCAAAGGAAGCGTTCCTGGCTTCTTCCCTGCATAGTTGGAGTCCTGAAGGACTCCAGGCTGCAGGCTGCAAAGAGAGCGGGTTAGGCTCATACATTTCCTACTCATGTCGCTATCGTCGTCCAGGGAATGGACTTCTGCTCTACTATTTCCTAGTCTCATTAAAATGTTTGTGAGCTTTTAAAGGGTGCAGTTTACAGTTTTTAGGACTGTCACCACCTGCAATGGTCATTTCGTGCTTTGAAAGACACAACATCATTAAGCTATCATTATTACTTGCTTGCACTAGCACTCAAAGGACTTGAACAAGGCCAGCCAAGAACTTGGAAATCTCCTCCATCTAAAAGGAACAGCTGATGACCACACTGGGAGCTCAGGCTATGCACAGCTTGAAGATCACACCAACTCAGTCACGTAAACACCAATCTTTTTCTCCATAATAAATGTGAGGACAAATAATTCATCTTAATTTGAAAAATCAAGAAGAAAAATAACTTCCAGCACTTTTCTCTCTGGACAGCACTAAGACAGCAGGTACTCATCCAGGGCCAGCCTGCATGCTCAGCTCTTCTCCAGTCCCAGGGAGGCAGAACCAGTGGTGAGGGGATAAGCAATAAGCTCAGGCTCTACATCCAGGTCATGAGCTCATCCTCCACGTAGAGGTGTCCACACAAGATTTTGGACTTCAGCAAAGCTTTTGATACTGTCTCACAGTATTCTTCTGGACAAAATATCCATCACATAGTTGGATAAATGCATCATGTGATGGGTAAGCAATAGGCTCACAGTCAGAAGCAAAGAGTTACAGTGAATGGGGTGACATCAGACTGGTGACCTGCCACTAGTGGGGCTCCACAAGGCTCAAACCTCAGCCCTGTGCTCTCCAATATCTCCATTAAGGACTCAGACTCATGACTGGAGGAATACTAAGTAAGCTTGCCAATGACACAAAATTGGGAGGAACTGTCAGCTCCCTTGAGAACAAAGAGACCTAGCCAAATTAGAGGACTGGACAATCACCAGCCAAATGACATTTAGTAAGGCCAAGAGCTGGATTCTGTGCCTGTGACAGGGAAACTCTGGACTGGGGAATGAGAGGATGGACAGCAGCACCGTGGAAAGGGACCTGAGGGTTCTGGTCAATGGGAAGTTGAACCTGAGCAGTGCCCTGGCAGCCAGGACGGCCAGCTCTGCCCTGGGGGGTGTCAGGCACAGCATCTCCAGCTGGGCAAGGGAGGGCATTGTCCTGCTCTGCTCTGCACTGGGACAGCTTTGCCTTGAGTCCTGTGTGTTGATCTGGGTGCCACAATACAAAGAAGATATTAAATTATTAGAAAGCATCCAAAGGAGGGCCATGAGGATTTTGAAAGTTCCTGAGAGGAAGCCACATGAAGAGCAGCTGAGGTCACCTGGTTTGTTCAGTCTGGAGAAGAGACAGATGAGAGACCTCATCTGGACAATGCTTTCAGCTACATGGTGTGGTTCTTGGGGTGTCCTGCACAGGAACAGGAGTTGGACTTGACGATCCTGATGGTTCCCCTCCAACTCACATTCTATGATTCTATGAAGGTTGCCTGGCACCAGGGCTGCTCTGCTCACTGAAACACTCATGAAGAGGCTGTGTTTGAGGCATAAGCAGTATATAACTGATACTGTGATGCTGGATATTTCACTAATTTAAGAGATTACTAGGAATAATGAACAGAAGCCAAGTATGTTGGTTGAAATGAAATTAGAAACCCTTTAATTAATAGATAGCAGATATCCTTACAGGAGCAAATATGTGTTACACATGTATGCAGCTTTTCACCAATTGCCCCTGGTCCAACAGCCATTTCTGAAGCCGAAAAACTCTTTGGCTGTCCTACTGTCATGGGTTAGACCTTGTTCTGTGGGGTTGTGATGGGCCTTGCTATGAGCTCCTGTTTAGTGAGAGAGGCGTCTTGTGAGTGAACCCCATCTGATGGAGTGATAGGAGAAGACTTTAGTTGTCTTTTCATTTCATTAGGAGCTGTGCTTATCTGTCTTGAGGCTTACCACAGTTCTTGTCTCCAAATTTCTCTCTTCAACCTCAGATATTTTTTCTTTTTCTTCAGTTTCCACCAGTTTTGAATACAATTACAACACAGTGGGAAAAAACCAGAAATAGGCTGTTTTTTACTCAGAAGTCCTGATTTACTTTCACGGTACAGTCGGAAGGAAGGATTTTCTGATGCTTTTGAAAGCAAAATCATATTTCCAAAACTTTTCATCCTCTCAGAACAGTGTACTGTAGCTTTGAGGAAATCTGGCTAGTTTGGGAAGAGAATCTTAGAAATGCCCAGAAAGAGGGACATTTTAGTGACTATCTTAACAGTTCAGGGGTTTTTTGCATTTCAAACTTCAGCAAAACAAACATAAACAAAGACTCAGAACTGCAAACTTCAAAATGCTTTGATTCACCTTTTGAGGTATTGGTTAACTGAATTCTACCTGCAGGAACAAACCAACTTATAAACATTTTGCATGAAATGTAAGAATGTTGTAGCTTCACAGTTGCAAGACAAATCTGAAGACAATTTAGAAGCAAGAGAAGCAGAATTTGCCCTGTATAATCTCTCTTAGAAATAATGATGCCAAGGAATAGCTTTCCTTGGAGACAGAAATACCTTTTGCAAACTGCGTTCATTTGATCTGAGACACTGAGACAATAACTAAAATAGTTCTCACATTTATAGTTCTGCAGACACTTTCCAGAAAGAAGTTAAGGTTTTCTCACTTTAGAAAGTATGCAATAAAATAATGACCCTCTGTATTTCAGAGATCTATTGAAATGGGGTGGTGTTCTTAAGGTCTAATTTCATTTTCCTCCAATAGCACAGGGAGATGACACCCAACAGATTATACTAGCTGTCAGCCCTACACAACCATATCTGTAGACTTCAGACAATTATCTGTAATCAATAGCTGTAGCATCATGGTGATAAAATTATAGTACTTACATATAATTACACTTACATTCAAATATAACCAGTTCCATTCAGAGCATATGTCAATGGAGTAAATCATGGTAAGTCTGTAATTCTCAAAAGAGAGGAGGGAAGGTCAGATCCATGTTTTCCAAGAAATTTAGTTCGGAATGAACTTTCCTTTTCAGTTAACCTTGTAACATTCTTTTAGGTCTTAAAATAAACTTTTCTGGGTAAAGCCTTTGCAGAAGTAACCTTGCTATTATACATATACACATATAACTCTTTATTTTTCTACTAAATAAATTTCTTACAACTATATGCATATGGATGAGCATAATATAATTTATCACATGCTGATTCTGTTACTTTAAGTCAGAAATTAATGGACACTCCTGAATTCACAATTGTTTGTAAATGCACCAAGATGAATTTTTCATGTCAGTATAAAAATAGGCCTTTATTATATCTTTCATTTTGGGCTTTCTCCATTCAGTTTCAATACCAGCTCTGTGTTCCTTTTCTGTTCTCCTTCTATTATTTCATTTCCTGGTCATCTATTCATTCTGTGTTTCTCCTTTATTTCTTTCTTTCTCCTTCTACTACTTTTGATTCTTAGCATTGATCTTGGGGCTAGAATTTTGTGCTGATAATTTTGTGCTGATTCTGTGCTGCATTTGTCTAAAAAGACTTCTGCTCTATTACTCCCCCCACCCCCACCCCTCCCCCCCATATAAGGACACTTCAATACCTTGGTTCTGTTACAGACCCTGATTTCAGTAATTACAGGACTTTTCCTGACAAGGAAAAGGTTACGAATATTCCCTAATGAAATCCTGAGCTGTTGTCACCCTGCTGTTAGGAAAGGGGGGAAAGGAGACCCTTAAAAAACCCTAATATGCAGCTCTCTGGACATGTTTTCCACAGGTCACCACTCCTGCTAATGTACATTAAAACCCAGATCTGTGCAAGCAACAACAGGTAGGAAATGAAAGGCATTGTGTAAGGACTGACAGGATCATTCCTTCTTCCTTTATGATTTACACACACAGGCTGCTGCTAAGAGTTTCTCCTCTTTCTGGAAGAAGCACCTTTCTCAAAAAGTGCAACGTTTATGGTGGAAGTTTAAAACTTCTACTACTTTCCTTAAAAAGAATAGCGTTTAATAATTTCATTATACACAGAAATAATTTTTCCTAGCCAGAACTACCTGCAGCTGAGAAGATTAAAGCTGTGAACATTGATGGGGAAGCTGTTTTAGGTATGCCTATGCAGAATTCAGGTCTGTTGTTCCTAGTGGCTTTTCTGAGATAATGTTGAACCAGGTGCCTTAGTCCTGCCAGCAGAACAAAGGCTTCTCCCCTTCTCCCATGACCTTTGCAATCCATACAGGACTTGGTGCTGCAAATGTGGCTGCATGGGCAGGACATAGGACAGCAGAGGCAGAAAGCAGATTGCATCCCTGGGTACCTCCTGTGGGTCCCATGGGCTTAGAGACAGGATGTCCTTGTCCTGGACAGTGCAAGAACAAAAGACAAGGCATGCCACAGCTCACCTATGGCATGCTTCCAAAAGTTTTTTTTTTGCAAATTGTCCTGATCCTCAGTGAGAAAACCAACCCTGGCCTGTCCCGGGAGTGAGGATCACTGCCATTATTCCCATGTCAAATTTCAGGTAGTTGACATCAAATCTGCAGTGCATCCCAAAACTGCTGCACTGAGCTACTATCAACACGAGTTTAAGCACTTAAAGCCTACAAAATTAATATTTTGGACAAATATTTCCTTTTAGAAAGATAGGCCATTTCCTAAAAGCCAAGGATACCCAAAAGATGGTCAACGCCTCTTAGAACATGGCCTATAATTCCTCAGGTTCTAGCTAAAGAAATAATGTGCAGTCAGACAAAAAACTAGAACTGTCAGAACCTGAAAAATCTGATTTATGAGAGATTTTTAATTTTCTTTTTTCTTTACTCTCTTTTTCACTAACTAGAAGTAAAACCAAGGCAATCACACCCTAATTATAGCTTTGATCAGTTCTCTGCTGACGACCAAAATGGCTCTATATAGGTCACTTCCTGATATCTAAGAGTGTCAAAACAGATTTGTATGACAATAATATCAATCTAAAATCATCTATGGCATGCACACACAAAATCTGGAAATATTTCAGGTATTGCCACTAATCACTTATTACATATTTCCTTATAAACTGTTCATAAATTATGCTTATTGTCTCATAATTAGTAGTACTAACAGTGTATAATATCAATAAGGTCATTAAATATGTAAACAATAAATGATAGCAATATTAATGCCACTAAGTAGCAATGCTTGACAGCATCATGCATATTCAGTCAGCCTATGATTATATTTCTCTGCACTTTGACAGCCAGACATGGAATAGTGCCAGTCACTGGTTTAATGAACATCAAGATGAGTGCAGAAGTTGAGAAGTTAGCAGTTAGTTAGCAATTGGCTAAAAGAAAAAAAGAAAAGCTAATGAAATAAGTGTGTCCTAGTGCTTTCATATTTAATATGTGGACTTTTTGGATACTTTTTTCCCCCCACATCTGTTCTACATGCTCATCCCCTCTTTCTGGACAAGCAGGGATACTTAGTTTTCTTAAGCTGTATCACCCAAACTGGTGGACTTAGCTAGATTGCTATGAAAGCTGAAATTATATATTTGACCTCTAGATTACATAAGGATAAATCACAGACAAAAACTTTAAAAGTAAGTATATTGGATGTTTTAATAACTTTTTTTTCCCCCAAAGTTCCTTTGGAGACATGGGTCAGATGGGGTTTTTTTGGTTTTGTTTTTTTTTTTTTTTTTTTTTTTTAATGGGCATTCTACACTCTGCACAGATTTGATATCTGCCAAATTTGGCTGGCACTACTGGAGAGGCCAGGTAAGGACTGAAGGAAAATAATTTGTAAACCAATGTAAATCTTGTCAAAGCTTTGCATTAGCTGTAATATTGGCTTTACCTCTTCAGGTAGAGAGGGTATATAAAGATGCCTTTATACTTACAGATTGATATGAAGTGTTTAATTGTCCTTGTTTCTCCACCTTAGAAGATGAGAAATCTGTTCCAAAATGGAAATGGAAACTATTTGTCAAAGAAAGGACAATATGACCTTTTTGCCACAGCTAGGATTGCACATTTAGAGGGACTATGTGCTCCTTAGCATTTGGGATATGATTCTGAAATATACTGGCTTTTTTAAAGCTGTCTTGACTTCTCCATTTATTCCAGAACTAAAGAAAAAGCCCATGGGATTTTCTTCTTCCAGACTTTTCTTCTCATGTGTCCCGGATTAGTGGCCATTGTCCATTCAGCCCTCATTGCTTGCAGTACTGGAAGTCCTGCCCTGTTATAGATCAGCTTCTCCATAAAAATTAGCCCCACATGGATTGCTCTAAATGCCACCACCGTGGCAGGTGCTAAGAGGGTTTTGGTCACCTCACAATTAAAGTTTCCAAGAATTTGAGTAGCTTAGGAGCTTTTAGGTCAAATCCAGCAACATTTAATGCAAAAGCCAAAATAAACACACTTTAGCTGTTCTCCACCCAGGCTACTTGTGGCACTTTGCTGGACACAGCCAAACTTAATTCAACTGCATTAACTGCATCCCAAAAAATCTTTTATGTCATTCTGGTCTGTTGAACAAGAAGGTGTGTATATCCATTCTTGTCCACGATGACAGTAACAATGCCATACCTGATGGGTTCAGCTAAGATTGTCTTCAGCTGTGTTCCTATCCTAGGAAAAATAGTGTATGCTCCTTGGTCCTACAATGGAGAAATGTCCACACAGCATAAAAACTGCTTCTCCAGGCCTGTCCTGCCACACTGCCAGAAGAGGCTAATTGCTGTCATACCCAGACCATGTAATTTGAAATGCACCATGATACGATGACTGATGATCCCCGTGGACAACAAACTGACCATGAGCCAGCAACACACCCCTGCAGCAAAGGCCAATATCATCCTGCAATGAAGTGCAAGGAATGCTGCCAGCAGGTCAAAAATGGTGAATCTTCCCCTCTGCTCGGCTCTGGAGAGACACACTGGATTTCTTTGTCTACCTCTAGGATTCCTAGATCAAGTGAGACACAGATACCTGGTGGACAGGAGTGAAAATAGGGAGCCAGACTGTTACGGGTGGTGTCCAGTGACAGGACAAAAGGCAATGGGCATAAATTTAAATACTAGGAATTCAATGTGTATACAAGGAAACACTTTTGTACTGTAAAGATGGCAAAACTTTGACAGAGATTTCCTGAACAAATAGTGGATTATCCATTCTTTAAGATATTCAAAGCCTTACTGGACTTGGTCCTGGGCAACTTGTTCTTGAGATCCATGCTTGAATGGAGGGGTTAGGCTAGATAAGATCAGTGGTTCCTTCCCACTCAACAATTCTGTGATTCTGTCAAGACCCTCAGGCTGAAAAAGAAATTAAATTTGAGGTTATGTCTGGTCCAAGTATGTCAACTACTAGGCACAGTACATTAAGTAAAATGTTGTACTGCTGAAAAAGCAATTTTCACAGAAATTTACAGAATAAGCTGGCTTGGAAAAGATCCACAAGGATCATCAAGTCCAGTGCAGGTCCCTGCACAGGACAGCCCCAAGAGCCACACCACATCCCTGAGAGTATTGTGCAAATACTTTGCTTTTTGAACTCTGTCAGGCTGGTACTGTGACCTGTTCCAGTGCCCAGATATCCTCTGGGTGAGGAATCTTTTTCTAACCTGAACCAAAGCTCCCCTGACACAACTGCAGGCCAATCCCTCTGGTCCTGTCACTGTCACCACAGAGTCAAGATCAGTGTCTGCCCCTCCTCTTCCAGTTATGAAGTTGTAACTGCAGTGAGGTCGCCCTTCAGTCTCCTCTCCCTTCAGTCCTCCTCTCCTCCTCTTATTCTCCAGGCTGAACAGACCAAGTGACCTCAGCTGCTCCTCATACAGCTTCCCCTCAAGGCCCTTCACCATCTTCATTGCTCTCCTTTGATCACTATAATAGTTATATAATAGTTCAGTATTTTATATTGTGGCACCCAAAACTGCCCCCAGCACTGGAGGTGAGGCTGCCCCAGTGCAGAGCAGAGGGGGACAATCCCCTCCCTTGCCCAGCTGGAGGTGCTGTGCCTGATACCCCCCAGGACACACCTGGCCCTCCTGGCTGCCAGGGCACTGCTCAGGTTCAACTTGCCACCAACCAGAACCCCCAGGTCCCTTTCCATGGCACTGCTTTCCAGCATCTTGGTCCCCAGTCTGTGCATACATACAGCATTGACCCATCCCAGGGGCAGAATGTGGACTTTCCCTTGTTGAACTTGATATTGTTGGTATATACATACAGGCCAAAGAGGAAACACTTCCATGGCTTATTGAATTCTTTGCATTTCCTAATTTTCTTCCTACGTTGCTTATCTTTCCTGTACACCATGGCTATTATGGTGGATCCCGTTCTGAGGTCTCAGTCCTTTCAACTTATTTTTGGAGGAAATCTGCATGTCCATGTCAATGCTATGGATCCTCTAGGCAGCTGGACCTCTGAATTACAGAATTTCATTCTGGACTTTGTTCAGTTTGCTATAAAATGTCCATATGCATCTAGTAATTTTGCTCCTTCAAAACAGATGAACATAACAGTAAATCCTGGTAATGCAAAATCCAGCTACTGCTTGGAAGACAAGCTAAGACTTTCACACCAGATACTTCACATTTTCTCATCAGCATTCATCTGTTCCTGGCAGCTAGAACTGACCCATGCACCAGAAGTACTTCACATGATAATGAGTAGCACTACCAAGTGGCAGGCACACCTGAGCTAGCCAAGGGTATGCATTAGGCTTCAAATATTTGGGCTTGATTTTTCTGCTGATAGAAGACATCTTGAAATCAATTTTTCAATAAAAAATAGAATTACAAGATAATTACTCCAAAGAATACCTAGAAACACTACAACTGAAATTGTTTGGGAACACGTGTCTCTTATTCTCAATGAGGTATATCAAAGTGCTACAATGCAGGTGAGAACAATTCTCAGATTCAATCCAAATTATACCAAATCCTTTCTGAAGACTTGACTCTTGAATGCCTTAAATAAAATTAACTCATCCTTTATCTCTTCCTTAAGACTGGCTGTTCACACATTTAGTTAAGAGTGCTTCCTGGCTACAAGCTATTTAACAAATACTGCTTACCACCCCATCTCAGGACATCCTTGTTCCTCTTGAGGATGCTTATGTTATAACAGCTCCAAGATCCACTCCAACCATTCTTTATTCCTGAACTATAAACTTTGGTGGGGTGTAGGGACAATTTTAGGTCTCCAGGCAAGGCGATTTCATTTCTTTTAGATTAAATTTTTCAAGCATATTCTCTTTGTTTTCCTGTTCCAGCATAATTTTCTGTGTGGAACACTTCAAACAATATTTATTCTCTTTGTTTATCTTACCTTGCTATTTCATCATTTTGTCCTTTTTTTTTCCCTGGTTGCAGGCACTCTAATCTCTTTTGGACTTCTTTGCTTGTCAGACACTCAATGCAGAGCCCTCCTCCATTCTCTCACTAGAAATATGAAGCTAGATGTTTAACATACGGAACTTTGAAAGTGCTGAGCACCCTCTAACAGACAGTGATAGATCTTCTACTGGAGTTTCTACTGGAGTTGAGTTTCCTTGGCACCTTCCATCGTGCCTGTATACTTAGGGCTCTTTCATTTTGGAGCGCAGCCTTCACTACCTTTCAACACTTCTCCTGTTTCTGAGGACTGTCTTTCATGCAGTTCCCATTGCTCTCTTTCAGTCTGCTTAAAATGCTATCTTTAGCTGTCTTCAATTTTAGAAGACTCCGATTTTGTTTGGAAAACCAAATCAGACTTTAGCAGTAAAGCTATACACAAGCACACATTCATGCATTTGATATTCCAGGCGGCAACTGAAACACATCTCAGTTTCTCAGTGTCATGATTGCTTCTAGCTAACTGGGGTTAAAACAGAGTCCTATGAGTAGGAAGCAGGCATTCTTCCTTGTAGAGCACAAAAATCCTAATAATGCTGATTAAAATAACTCAGCTACATTGTTTGCTTTTTCATCCCACATTCCTGGCTCGAAAGCCCAAATGTTCTGATCTTGAATTCCATGCTCATATCTAGAATAGTATCAGTATGTGAGGAGGGCCATGGAAATAAGCTTTTTCCTTACAGCTGATGAATAGAGGGCAAAATTAAGAACTGTAGGCCAAATCCTCAACCAAGGTAATTCAAAATTATATACTTCACCTGCAAATCTGGCTCACAACACAGAATTGCTGTTGTTAACATCATAAATCACTCCCAACCAAGACAGAAAAGCTGTATTCTGTGCTTACTTCCTCATGTGTACTTATTTGAATTTTCCTTGATTTGAACACCTATCCCTCGGGAGATGGAGGTGACCATTTCCTGAAAGAAAGCAAACATTAATTTTAATAGAGAGTCTGCTTGATTCCTCAAAGCAGGTCAAAGCTGGGATGATTCTGGGTATCTGACTGATGTTCAGATGCTTACATTCCCTGATGGATCCATAGCTAACTCTATGTGATAGAAATATCTCACACTATTCTTGTGTTTGCCAGCTTGCAGTGTCATTCCAGATGGCAAACACAAAAATAGCATGAAAAATTTTTTTCTGAAATTCAGGCTCTAAAAGGATTTTGTTAATCCTACAACAGATTTTCCAAGACGTTCAAACTGTCCATTCCTTATTGGCAATAAAACATCCCAACTGGAGTATCTTGTAAAACCATTGTTACAGTAAATTTCAGGCCATTACTAATTTCATTACTGCCTACTTAGTAAAAGCATATTTATTTCTTCATCACTCCTCCTGAAAATCTACCTCTGCTTCATTTTATTCTTTGCTTGATGCTACTTTCATTAGAGTAGGAGTATCTTCAGAGCAATAGAATCATAAAGGTCTCAGTTGTTAGCATGAAAGTGGGACTGCTTAAATTTGATTACTGTGTTTAATGAAGTGTCACATTTATTTACAAGATGACATGATGAATCACATTACAGTTATTATAAATCAGCTTATAAGAATGGACAAATGGTTCAATAAAGCAATGGATTTACAAATTTGAGATGAACGCATTTGGGTTCCTTGTCATATTTCCCTTTAAAACAAATGGCAGTGCGCTATTTACTTTATCCCAGGAGCTAAATTGGCAATTTGTTCGAAAAAGAGAGAGAGAAGAGAGGGTTCACATTACATTTTGCATTATACTTTCTGTCTCACTGACCAAAAATGTCAGATCATTCACATGGACAAATCCAGTTCACCTCAACATGTTTGTTAACCTTAGAGCCATACATATGTGCTGTTTTCTTCCTCTTCCAATGCAATTTTGTCCTATCCCTTGCCAAAGACGCTTCCCACATCCCTACCAGATACAATATTTCCTGAAAAAATTGCTTGGCCTGTCTCCTTCATTTGCCTGTATCTGAACTGGAGTTCAGATTACTCCCAAATCCTATGATTAACATAAAATTTTATCTGCTTGCCTTTTGACACTTTCAACACCTTGCCTGGTTTAACACGAGTGATGTGAGTGGCCCAAAGCCTGAAGAAAATCAAAAAGTAAAAATTTGTCTATCCAGGAACCCCTCCTTGGCCTTGGAGTCTTCATTAAAAAGATCTTAGCTCACATCCATGTGAAGGAAATCGGCTCCTCTCTCTCTCTCTGCGAAGAAATTTG